>NW_018218769.1:2340-23465 GCF_001263595.1 Phalaenopsis equestris
TAAAAGAAGACGGAAATTAAAGAAAAGAGAGAGCCAACCCCCATTTCAGTCACTCACACGCTGTTGTCGCCCATAGCCGCCACCACCGCCACTTTTCTCTTTATTTGAAGTTGTACATTGAATTGTAAGTAAAGGAAGAGATTCAAAGAATTTCAAGACTTTGGTGGAGAGGATTTGAGATAAGTTTTTATCTTTGTGACTACATTTGGTTTTAAATTAAACTCCTTGTTTGTTTACATGGTTTCTACTTTCAAACTTAAGTGTGTTTATGTTTTTTCCAAGAATTCTGAGTAGCTTTTTTTATCTTTTTCCTTAAAATGATAAGTGATTAAGTATTGGATGGAAGTTGTGTGAAGTATAAGTCTTTAATGTTGGAAGCAGCTGTGATAATTTATACCTTGAACATCATTTACTTCTTAATTTGACCTATTAAGATGTTAATACCTGTTGTGAGAACATGTAAAATCCGAGCGATATTGTCTCAATCAATAAATGATAAGAATCACATGAGTATTTATGGATGAGAATGTAATTCATATGATTGAGTATTATTTATGGATGAGAATGTAATTCATATGATTGAGTGCAAATAAAAAGGGAAATAAACTTTGAAGGGTGTAGAATTAGAGGACTTTAGAGTGACAGGCTAAAACCCCCATTTTGATTTCTAGTTTTTGGTTTTTATATGAGATGTTAGCCCCTAGGTGGAGGGAGAAGAGAGAACTCTAGAGTGAGAGCTAAGAACTCTAGAGTCTAACCCGATAGGGTAGAGCTTATTTTTTTCGCCCCTTAGCCGGTCTTGAATACTATTCACACTTTAAATTAGCCAATGTTCTTTATAGTATCTCTAGTAAGGGTAAAGAATTTTATTACTTCTATTTGACACAACACAATTAGAATACTTCCACAACATAATTCTTATACTTGTCTTACTTGTCACTGATTCATGAAAAGGAAAAATATATTTTATTTATATTGCCTTCTTCTTACAAATATCTAGTTAAGTTTAGTTAGTTGTTTACTTTATTTTCAATTAACACAAATTACAAAAAGAATCGAACTTTCATTCCTATTATAACATCTAGAGTTTGAGTAAGTATATTTTGCTAAGTAGAATTTATTATCTAATTTCTCTTGATTTGTAGTAGCATATTGTAGTTATCCCCGTGGGTTTGATATTTGGGGCGTAATAAAAAAGTCTTATATTAACTGATAACCATAAGTATACTTGCGTAGTATCCCATATATAAATATAATAATTGTATTCTTATTTGCTTCAAAGTTAAATTTATATCTAGTTGTTGCTGGTGATCAAGTTTTTGGCACCATTGCAAAGTAAGAATTAAAAGTAAGGAAAAATTAAGAATATAATCACATACATCTCATTGACATATAAATAGTTTCGGGATCATCTACCACCATGTTTTACTGATCGACCTACTTTACAGTCTCGTGAATGAAAGGAGTCGTTAGGATTAATTAGGTTATTAGTCACCTGGGGAGAAAATGACAACAAATTTAGTAACAAGGTAGACTTTTTAGTGGTTGATGTTGAAGCGCCAAAACATACCACAAAGTAAGTTGGCTATACAAAGCAAGTACACGTGTCAAGTAGTTTGCGGTTTAAAAGTCAACATATCAATCCCACAAGGAAATTCTAACAATTATTTCTGTAAAGAATTCTCTAGTTCACTAGTTTAGTGAACCTAACTTGATGTGATTGCAAAGATGGTTTAAGTCCTAAGATCTAGCAAAAAAGAGAAAATTGCATATAGTAGAAATTAGAAGTAGCAAGAAGGATTTGTGAGTTCCTTCAAGATTGATGAGGCACATGCCTCTGTGATTTGGGGATTGTAGAGATTGTGGCTTTCTTAAATGTTTATCAATGTTAATTTTGTCAATTGAGCATGTATTACTCTTTAGGCTTATGTATAGGTCAAAATAAACCTAAAATTCATGATGTTGAAACTCCCTCAATCCACATGGCTTTCCACATAGCTCTTTTGATCTCCTGAGATGGTTGCAAAATACCATTAAAATATGTCAGTCCTCTTGAAATTCTATAGGTAACTCTTAGTTTCTAGTACGTAAAAGTTAGAACCATACCTTCAAGAAATATTTCAACATCCTAGTTGGCTAGGCTATGAGTAAGTTAAGTTCATAGGTTAACCAACACAAAGGCCATGTAAGTAATAGAAAATTCTAACAAAAAAAGCATTACAAAAAAATCATGATCAAATCCACTACCCCCATATCACAGAGACAAGAAGAATGAATTTAGTCATGCATTGTCAAGAAACCATAGCAAGGAAAACCATCTAGGAATTCATAAAATGATATAAGAACATGTAACACATACAATAAATTGTTTTCTCCACAATGAAAACAACCCTTTCTCTCATACAAATCTCTCACAACTCTTAGAAAAAAAACTCACCCCTCAAAGTTTCCACCAAAGGAAAAAGAACACCTTGAGGAAAGTGATCCGAGCAGCAATTATATGTATTTTTAATCTCCAAAATATTACAAAAAACTTGTCCCAATTTATATTTAGCGGTTAGTGCGAATAAATAAAATGATATAGAAAATAAATAATAAAACTTCACACTAGAGGAATTACTCAATTATACATATCGTTTCAAGTAATATACAATTTTCTTTCAAAACACCAGTATCGATCCCATGAGGAAAGTTGAATTATTTAAATTAGACTTGCAAAACTCTATCTTAATTGCAAATAAAATGATAGTAGAACATTATTGATATGATTGCAAAGGTTAAGAATAAATTAAAGCAGAAAGAAATGATTAAGACTAACAGTTAAACAAAGTAAATTTAATGAGTTTGAATATTTTGAAATGATATTTCTCCTTTGAAAGAGATATTAATCTATGTAGGATTTAAATAACTAAAAATAAGATGATGTATTATGAGAAATAGGAGCATTCCTATTCCTTACCACCTCCCGGTGTTAGCAAAGAACATTAGCTAATTTAGAGTTTTTCACCAGCTTGTGTAATAGTGTTGAGTAGATTCTGTGCTCTCACTTCCAGATTAGCCAATGTGCCCTCTTCCAGCTTGTGTAATAGTGTTGAGTAGATTATGTGCTCTCACTTCCAGATTAGCCAATGTGCCCTCTATAAGACCTACTAAGGACCCTTACGATCCAAACTCTAAACCAAATTGATAAAAAAGATCTAGTCTGTCACTCTAGAAACATCAATTCTAAGCCCATCAAAACTTATCTTATTATCTATTTGCACTCCCTCTTAGGTGATTGCAACGGCTCTACCCAGAATGAAAAGTGGCACTCACTAGTTGGGTGAAATCATAGACCTACATAGTCTTTATGTTTCTCAACGATTTTAACCTCACAAGAGGCCAATTTATAAAGTCAATGAAGAATCGGTAAAAATGTTACACAATTCTTTTAAGGTAAGATGAAATCTTTATATCATTCTCATCCCACATGATTAATTCCTAAATGTAAGAAAAAAGAAAGAGAACAACTCAAAATTCATAGAGAATAAAAAAAAACACATTAAGATCCAAGTCATAGAAAGAAAAAAACTTAAACACAAACAAAAACACATAATTTGTATTTAAATCCAAGTCATAGAAAGAAAAAAACTTAAACACAAATACAAAGTACCTTATGCCTTCTCCCTAACACAAATTATCCTTCTCCCCAACACAAATTATGGAGTCTCCTTAAGGATTTCTCCAACCTCTTGCTCTTACAAACGTACAAACACAAAACACACTTAAACTCACACTTAAACATAAAAGTAGAACTTCCCAAAGCCTTCAAACGCTGCCAAAAAGTTCTCTCTTTCATACCATTTTCATCCCTATTAATAGATCTCAAAAAATAACTAAGGGTTACCTTTAAACACCCCCTCAAAATTCAGTCAATTTGAATCTTCTAGAAGGGTAGTTACTGGGATTATAGAACCCATTACACCCGTTTGTGGCAATATAGCACCAACGAGCGCTGGTATGGCGCCATATAAAATGCACCATTTTTACTCATTTTTCCCTTATTTTCTCTAAATGTCTATTTCATGTACCTGAAACTAAAAAATATATAAAATACCTTCCTTTAAAACAAAATATCACTAAAAATATGTATAAAAAATCATGAAATATGCACTAAAAATAGGTAATGTTAAGGTGGATCATTCCCCTAAACTTAAACATTACTTATCCTCAAGTAACTTCTTTGTACTATGTAAAAATTATAACTTGTGGAAGTGAGCTTAACTTAGAGATTTCTATAGCTTTTGTTTCATACATGTGATAGCAAATCTTTAGAAAATTTTTTTAATAACTCAGGTTAAAATTAAAAATGTAAGAATATTTAGTAGTCAAGCCTAAGAGTTCTAATTTTCTATTTATTTCAAGAATAACTATAATTTTTTTCATATTTTGAATGCTTAAAAGTATTACAGTAAAAAGAACTTCATAAGGACAATGTTAGTAAGAATGATAATACTTTAAGCGTTAATTCAGAAATATAATTCTGTTTCTTTCTTTAAGATGATTCAAGTGGAGCAAATTTTTTATTAGGCATCTTCTCAAGCTTCACGCCACATATTTTTCATTTTTTCTTTTTCTTTTCTTTTTCCTTTAAGATCTTTTTCAATCCTTTCTTTTTCTTTTCATGTCATGTGAGGATTACTATATTTGGATAGCCTTTATTGATTTTGAACTCAACAGTCTTCTTTTTAAAGTTAAAAACTTTTCACATTTCTTTATTTTGACAGAATTTTATTAGCTTTGAAAAAGATCTTAAAGTAAAAATGTAAGATTCTTAGTATTTCAAAAAATACAATTTTCTTTCTTTTAAATGATAAAAACATTATTTTATATTCTTATAATAAATATCTTAACTTTAGAACTAACCTTTATTATTAAAAATTTTAACTTTATTTTTCTATAACATTTATAAAATTTAAAATATAGTTATGTAAAGTTAACCTAACATATCACATGTTATGTAAAATTAATTTTTTAAAAATATAGTTCTCTTAGGACAAATAAAGTTTAGTTCTCAAAAATATTTTTTCCTCCCCCCAAACTTGGAATTTTAATTAATTTTAAAAAGGATAGTTCATGATGAAAGAAAAATCATAAAGTTTAAAACAAGAGAATAGTACGATACAAGTAAAAAAGACAAGTGAGATTAACATATCTAACAAAAATAAAAGACTCAAAAATAAAAGACTATTCTAGAAAATAAAAGACTATTCTAGCATTTAAACTGAAATAAAAGATAAATAGCAGAAACAGTAAAACAATATAGTGCAATAAACATAAATTTAATAGTTCAAAACAAATACAAACCTAAACATTAAACTTAAAAACTCTAACAAGCAAACAACAACCAATTAACCACAAAAAATTTAAACATAAAAGCAGAATACCTAAAAATTAATACACAAAACTACTCATCATCTTCACCTTCTTCTTCTTCTTCTTCTTCTTCATCATCATCATCATCATCAAAATCTAAATCCTCCTCCATACCATCAAGATCATAAGGTGTAAATCTAGGGCAAGTAGGAAACACTATAGTATGGTCACCCCTTAAGAATTTTGCCATCACCTCATGATAAGAAATATCAAAATCAACTCTCCTTTGCATATACTCATCATTATAATAAAGATGGGATTCTAAGATTTTATGCTGATTTTTTAGTGTTAATATATCACCTTGTTGGATAAATAATTGCTCAATTACAATATCAAGTGAAGTAGTACAAGAAGTAGAAGGTCTAGAAGTTGAAGCTGAAGCTGAAGTGGAAGGAATATCAGAGCCTCTATATCTAGTTCTTACTCTGGTATGCTTTCAATACATCTCCAAATTTATTTTCCCAATAGGTTTATGAGATGGTAAAACTTCTTCCCAAGTCTCTCATTTCACGCCCGATTCAACACACATGGTACTAATAAGAGCAGGATAACTGATACCAGCAGTAGTTCCTCCTCTTAAGGAAATAAACATGTTATAGTAAATCTAAGAGCTAATGTCAATTGGTTTGTTCATTTGAATGCAATAATTCAATGTATCTCTTTCTCGAGTTACCTCACTAAGGTGATTAGTAGGATGTAATCTATAAGAAACAAAATAGTGTCATGCACGAGAATGACCATTAAGCTTCAAGAAAGAAAAGTTTTCCTGATGTCCATTCTTAATCTTACAAACTCAACTAACATCAGTTAAAAATCCCATAATCTCGTCCAGTTCATTGTTTGTAGGATGGAACTCAATAAAAACAAGTAGAGGCACTATGTAGCTTGTAAATATAATTGATCTGAATATAAATAATATCCACATACTGCCCTCTCACATAAACTAAATCATCAGATTCATCTGAAAAATTTACATGAGATTCATGAATAACAAAAATCACAGTGCTGGCAGTGAAATAACGAAAGCCCTCCCACTTCGAAATCACATATTCAATTGTTCCGCCAGGACAAAGGAAACTTTGTTCAATAATCAATTTCTTAGATTGCACATCACTGGATCTGTCTTGTGCTTTTATACTAGCAAAAGTTATTAGAATCAAATACTCCCTTTCTTTTTTCCCTCTTCATTTTAGGAGCCTTGATAAATTTAGAAAATTTCAATAAAAATACTAATAAATCTCAAATATATAATTTTTAGGATCCAAAAAACACATTCTAAAATAAATAATCATTCATCCATGGATTTCTCACAATTTTAAACAAATTTTATGATTTTCATCCTAACCCATAATGTGGAAAGAATTCATTGTGAAATCAAAAATTTCTAAAGCCGAGATGAAGATCTTACACAAAGATGATGAAATCTAGAGTTTTAAGTCCTAACTCCAAGCCAATTAATCACAAATCCAAGCCCTAGGGGAGAAAAATACAAAATAATGGAGGAAAGAAATGAACCAAAGTAAAAAATGGAGTAAACCGACAATCCAAGTTTTGTAAACTGCTCTCGGGTTGGTTCGGCACTATAGTGTCACGGATGGTGCTATAGCACTATTCAAACCCATCCTGAATTTTACAAATTTTTATATTATGAAAGAAAATAGAAAATATAGGACGTTTAAAGTCTAATTTTCCAGTTTTAATGGCCATTATTATTTTTAGGTTTGACATCAATCCAAAGTCTAACTATTCAATAATCCAATCCATCATATCAAACACATAAAGCCTTCTTTTTTTCAACAACACATAACTGGTTTTCTCATATTAATAATATGTTTAATACAAAGGATACAACTAAGTCATAGTAACATATAAAGACAACAAAAACACCAAATCCAGAAGTACTAAAACCTTAATAATGATAACATCGGCACACTACACAGAAGAACTAGTTACTAACACATATATTTATAAAAGGAATCATTTATGACCAGTTATGATAAACGGTGTCATCATCATGTTCAACCTCCAAGTAGTTACAGTCTTAAGCATGCTAGAAAGGCACACAAAGAAATTCCAAAGCGATCTTATCATCAATACACTTGTTGGTGATATACATAGTAACTTGAAAGTCTTGAAAACTTACCAAATTATTGAATTGGAGTTTCAACTACCAATCCAAATTTTCAAAAATATGGAAAAAATTTTCATACTTGGTTTTTAATCGAGAGATCTCACCTTCAATCTTCCCAAGTTTATCCATAAGTCACTCTAAAATAAATGCAAGAAATCCAATGAAATAACTCCGAGCATCCTTATGGATCAACTTCTTGTCTTCAAATCTTCCATTGTCATTGCTCTCCATAATCTCTAAAGTAGAAATTACTTCTATACTCTCAAATCTATCCAAATTGCTTAGAAAAATCAATAGGAATGCTTCCAGTCCCGTCCTAGGCCATTTTATAGAGAAAAAGAGGGCAGAAAACTGAATTATGTTTATTCGAAGTCAGTTACTCGAATTGTGGCTCTATAGCGCTAGTCCACCTTTTTCAATTGATCTTCAATTCCATTAATATAATAATTTATTTGTGCCAACATAATCATATAGAATTACAAATTACACCAAAACTTTATCACAACAATAACTAACAAATCAACCACACCGATAATCATGGGTTGCCTCCCACAAAGCGCTTGGTTTAACGCCGTCAGCCCGACATATCCAATGTTTTAATTTGGTTGACACAACATTAAGATCTCATCAAATGTAGAATTATCTCCACTTATATATGCTTTTAACATGTGTCCATTTACCTTGATTATTCTTCCAGTCCTAAGATCTTTAATAATAACAGCTCCATTAAAATAAACTCTTGCCACAATAAATGGTCCTGACCACCTAGACTTAAGTTTTCCTAGAAATAATTTCAATCTGGAATTATATAATAAAACTATTTATCCAGGCTCAAAATGCTTTTTCAAAATTCCATGATCATGCCTCATTTTCATTTTCTCCTTATAAATTTTTGCATTCTCATAAGATTCACTTCTCATCTTTCAAGCTCATTTAAATTCAATAATCAATTTTTTCCAGAATCATTTAAATTATAATTAAAATCTTTTATTGTCGAGTAAGCTTTGTGTTCTAATTCAACCTGAAAATGAAAAGCTTTTCCAAATATGAGCTTATATGGTGCCATTCCTATAGGAGTTTTGTAAGCAGTTTTATAAGCCCACAATGCATTATCAAGTTTAGCAGACCAAGCTCTCCTAACGGGATTTACAGTCATTTCCAATAATCTTTTAATTTCTCAATTGGATACTTCTAATAAACCATTAGCCTAAGGGTGATAAGTTGTGGCAATTCGATGTTTGATCCCATATTTTTTAATTAATGTTTCAATTATTCTATTTTTAAAATGGCTTCCCCCATCTGTATTGTATACTCTCATAATTCTAAATCATGTGAAAATAATTTTCCATTTAAATTTTGCAACACATTTATCATCACAACGAGGTAGAGCAACGACTTCAATCCATTTAGAAACTTAATCCACAACCATAAAAATATAGATTTTTTCTAAAGATGGTATAAAAGGTCTAATAAAATCTAAATCCCAAACATAAAAAATTTCAACTTCTAGAGTAAAATTTAAGGGTAATTCATTCCTTATAGATATATTTCCAACTCTTTGACATATATCACATGTTCTTATATAATAATTAACATCTCTAAATAGAGTAGGCCAATAAAATTTAGATTGCAAAATTTTAAACACAGTTTTGTCAACCCCAAAATATCCCCTAAAATTTGATTTATGACATTCTTGTATAATTTATTGGGTTTCTTCAATTGGTACACATCTTTGAATAGTTAAGCCCTTACAATGTTTATATAAATAAGGGTCATCCCAAAAGTAATATTTAGAGACATGAATGAACTTTTTAGTTGGATGACTATCTAATCCATAGGGTAAAATGTTAGTAACTAAATAGTTAACTATATTAACATACCATGAAACTCATCATTCATTGATTCCATGTAATTGTTCATCAAGAAAATTTTATTTAATTTCAACATTAAAGTTGTCACTATACTTTTCAAGCCTTGATAAATGATCAACTATTTGATTATCAGTACACTTCCTATCCACAACTTGAAAATCAAATTCTTGCATCAGAAGGACCCATCTAATTAATCGTGGTTTTGAATCCTTCTTCACATTAAATAATTTATAACTTAATGATGAGTATGCATAATATATTTGATTCCAATAATATAAGGACTGAATTTATCAAAAGCATATATTATAGCTAATAATTCCTTTTCAGTAGTAGTGTAATTAATTTGAGTTTCATTAAGGTTTTATTAGCATAGTATATCACTTTAAAAATTTTATTGTATCTTTGCTCTAAAACAACCCCTATAGCATAATTACTAGTATCACACATTAATTCAAAAGTTTTTCTCCAATCAGGTGAAACAATAACAGGTGTAGTGATTAATTTTTCTTTAAATAAATTGAAAGCATTAAGGCATTCCTCATTAAAGTCAAAGTTAGTATCTTTTTTTCAAAATTTGAAAGAGGCTTAAAAATTTTAGAAATGTCTTTAGTATAACGCATTTAGAAATCATCATGTCCCAAAAAACTTCTAATTCCTCCAACATTAGTAGGAGGTAGTAATTTAGTAATGACTTAAATCTTTGCTAGATCTGCTTCCATGCCGTTCTCAGAAATCTTATGTCCCAACACAATTCCTCCTATAACCATAAATTAACATTTTTCCTAATTAAGAACAAAGTTTGTTTCTTCACGCCATTTTAGAATCTTTGTCAAATGATCTAAAAATGATTTTAAAGAAGTTCTAAAGACTGAGAAATTATCCAGAAAAACTTCAATTCCTTTCTCACTTAAATCATAAAAAAATGACATCATAGATCTTTGAAACGCTATAGGTATATTACATAATTTAAATGACATTCTCCTGAAAGTAAATGTTCCATAAGGACTAGTAAAAGTTTTCTTCTCTTGATCCTCAGGAGTAATAAGTAACTGGTGATATCCAAATTATCCATCTAAAAAGAAAAAATGATGGCACCCAGCTAAGTTATCCAACATTTTTTTTCCAGACAAGGTAGAGGAAAATGATTTTTCCTTGTGGCGGCATTTAATTTTCTATAATCAATACAGATTTGTCATCCATTAACCTGTCTTGTAGGAATAACTTGTCTTGTGGGAATTAATTCATTTTTTTCATTTGTAACCACAGTCACTCCCCTTTCTTAGGAGCATAAGGAATAGGACTAATCTATGAACAATCTGAAATTGGATAAATAATTCCAGCATCCAACCACTTTTAAATTTCTTTCTTAAAAACATCTTTCACTATAGGATTTAATCTTTTTTGAGGATGAATTCTAGGCTTATAATTATGTTCCATTAAAATTCTATGCATACACATTGAAGGACTGATTCCTTTAATATCAGCTAACGTCCATCCAAAGACTTTCTTATGATTTTTTAATGTCTCCAATAATTTTTCTTCTTATTTTATAGTTAATTTTGAAGATATAATAACACGTAATGTAAACGAGTTCTTCAAAAATGAATACTTTAAATGAGTAGGTAGAACCATCATCTCAAGATCAAGAGGTCTTTCAATAGATTGTATCAGAGGTTTACTATTTTCAGTAATATCTAAAATTTTTAAATTCTTCCTGAACATAATTTAATTCCTCAGTTTTTCTCTCATTTGATTCATCTTTAGAATCTCTTTAAATTTCATTTTCTAATTTTTTTTGTCCAAATTTACTTCATCTTGTTGATCTGATAAGACTTCACATCTTTCTTGAAAATGATTAACAATCATATGATAAATTATATCCGTTCTATAACATTTACTTTCTTTTCCTTTACTAAGATACTTCATTGATTTATGTAAATTAAATATTACTTCTTGATCATTAAATCTTATGGTTAATTCTCTTTTTTACACATCTATCATTGCACGTCTAGTGGCAAGGAAAGATCTCCCTAAAATAATAGAAATTTCTTTATTTTTTTTATATCCAGCACAATGAAATCAACAGAGAAGATAAAATTATCCACTTTAACCACCACATCTTCTTCAAAATTGTTGATCAAGTTTCAACTGTCTAAGTCTTTCAGGAAAAGGAGGCGGTGGTCTTTCTAAATTTTTCTTAGTTGGAGAAACAATTATTTCCACTTTCTTAGGAATACTTTTTTTAGGTTTTTCAATTTCTTTATCTTCTCTTTCAACTTTAATTTATTTTTGAACACCGGCACTCAAGTCCTTTCCACTTCTTAGTTAGAGAAATTTAACTTACTCTTGATTTTTACTTTTATCTTTGAGATTGATCTGAACACTATTAGGAAGTGTTCCCTGAGACCTTTTGGAAGCAATTCATCCCACTTGACCATCTATGTTTTGAATAGCAACACTTTGACTTTGTAATTTATTATCCATTTGTAACACCACTCCTTTTATAGACAACTTGTTCTCCTTAACTTGTTGATTACTTTTAAATTCAGGAGGATAAGTAGGACTAAGGTTAGAATTACCCTTACTGTTGTCGTTTCTCAATGCGTTTACTTGATTGTTCCCCCATTGTTGACTTCACCACTAGAACTGTTATTCCAGTTAAAATTTTGATGGTTTTTCCAACTGGGTTATAATAATTTGAATATGGGGTTTATTAATAGCATTTATAGTTTCTAATGAAGTTTGTGAATCAAGCATTTGTGATAATGAATTCTCTTCAATCAATTGAGGTGTTTGAGAAAAAAATATTCCAATTTGGTCTATTTTCCTAGATAATGCAACAACTTGTGAGCAACCATTGAAATAGAATTATTATCATGAACATTATTATTTTGAATACTGGCTACTTTCTTAGGATTTACCCTTTTAGAAGGTCATTGAAAATTATTTCTAGCCATTTCTTCAATTAAAGCATAGGCTTCATCAAATGGTTTAGACATTAATGAACCACGAGTAGCAACATTTATGATATGTCAAAGGGATCCTACTAACTCATTATAAAAAAGTTTGAATGATTAACCAATATGGTAAAGCATGATGTGGACACTTTCTAAGGAGTTGCTTAAATCTTTCTCAAGCTTCATAAATTGACTCCCCTTTATACTGAGTGAAAGATCTAACGTCATTTCTTAGCTTAGCAATTTTTGAAGGTGAAAAATACTCTCCCAAAGTTCTAAGAGATTAAGGTGCTAATGAATTTAACCATATCTTAGCTTTTTTCCCTTACTGAAAAAGGAAAAAAGTCAAAGTCTAACAACATCATTTGATACACAATCATATTTAAATATAACACATAGTTCTAAAAAACTTACTAAATGTAAATTTGGATCCTCGAATGGTGTTCCCCCAAACTGATTTTTTTGTTCTGTTTGTATAATTACAGAATTAAGTTTAAATGAGTTAGCCACAATAACATGAATTTGAATACTTAAGTGAATTTTATTTGACATAGGATTTGCATAATCCCTTAAAGGTTTTTGTAAATTATGATGTTTGTTTTCAACATTTTAAATCTTGATATAATTTTGTGAAGTGTTTTCCATATCTTGAAAATTATGAAGTTTTCCTTATTTTTGAATTTCTCTTATAATACGTTCTAATTCAGAATCGTAGGGAACTAAAACTTCATATCCCGAACTACACATACGAATGATAAAATTTCAGAAAATAAAATAACACAATAGAAATAAAATAGATTTTTTATATATTTTTAGATTTTTGGTTTTTTAATTTTACTAAAACAAAATCTACAATTCAAAAAAAATTGCAATTTAAAAGTTCCGTTACATTCACAACTTAAAAAATTTCATTCCTTTCCTTATTTAAAAAGTTTTGTTACAATCCCTGACAATGACGCCAAAAACATGACCCAACCTACAATTACGTGTATCTTTTATCTTCAAAATATTACCATAAAATTATCCCAATTTATATTTAGTGGTTAGTGTGAATAAATCAAATGATATAGAAAATAAATAATAAGACTTCACACTAAAGGTACTATGCAAGTATACGTATCATTTCAAGTAATATAGGATTTTTTTTAAAAACCCCAGAATCGTTCCAACTTGGAAAGTTGAATTCTTTAAATTATACTTGCAAAATTCTATCTAAATTACAGATAAAATGAAAGTGGAACAATTTTGATATGATTGCAAAGGTTAAGATTAAATTAAAGCATAAATAAACGACTAAGATTAACAATTCAATAAAGTAAATTTAATGAGTATGAATATTATGAAAAGATCTTTCCCCTTGTAAAGAGATTAATCTGTGTAGGATTTGAATGACTAAAAATAAGATGATGTATTGTGACAAATAGGAGCGTTCCTATTCTTTCCCCTCCCAGTGCTAATAAAGAACATTGGCTAATTTAGAGTTTTTCATTAGTTTGTGTGGTAGTGTTAAGTAGATTCTGGCCTCTCACCTCCAGATTACCCACTGTTCCCTCTCTATAAGACTTATTAGGTATCCTTACAATCCAAACTTTTAAAAAAAATTGATAAAAAGGATGTTGTATGTCATCCTAGAAACATCAATTCTACGTCCATAAAAAATAATCTCCCCATCTATTTTCACTCCCCCTTAGTTTATTGCAATGGCTCTGCCCAGAATGAAGTGTGACACTCACTTGTTGAGTGAAATTTTAGCCTTCCTGGGCCTTTATGTTTCTTAATGTATTTTAACCTCACAAGTAGCCAATTTGTAAAGTCAATGAAGAATTGGTGAAAAATTCATCACAATTTTTTTAATGTAAAATAAATCCTTAAATCATTCTCATCCCATAAGATTAATTCTCAAATGTTAGAAAAAAAGGGAAACTACTCAGAATTCATATAGAATAAACAAAAACACATAATTTGTATTGAATTCCAAGCCTTAAAAATAAAAGAACTTAAACACAAATACATAGTACCTTATGTCTTCTCCCTAACACAAATTCTGGAGTCTCCTGATTGATTTCTCCAAACACTTACTCTCATAAACACAAAATGCACTTAAAATCACGCTTAAACACAAAGTAGAACTTCTTAAAGCCTTTAAGTGCTGCCAAAAAGTCCTCTCATTCATCTCATTTTCATCCCTATTAATAGATCTCCAAAAATAACTAAGGGTTGCTTCAAACACTCATTCAAAGTTTAGCCAAATTCAATGAATCATCTAAAAGGGTAGTTATTGGCGCCATAGCGTCAGTCTGTGCATTATAGTGCCCATTACGCTCGTCTGTGACACTGTAGTGCCGAGGAGCAGCACTATGATGCCAAATAAAATGAACCATTTTTACTCATTTTTCCCTCATTTTCTCTAAATTCTCTTTCCATCTACCTGAGACCAAAAAAATATAAAATACGTTCCTTTTAAAGTGAAATATCATTAAAAATATGCATAAAATGATCATGAAATATTCACTAAAAATAGGTAATTTTAAGGTGGATAAAAAACTCTCAAATTCCCTCGAATTCTTGTTTGTAGTAGTCCCAAACTCCTCTTTGATGCAGAATATCCTCTAAGATACTCCAAAGCTCACATTTATGTCATTAATCATAGCTAAGGTAATTAAATTTCCTTTCTAGAGCATTTTCTCACTCATTGGCATGGTCATGCCCAAAATGGCATGGTCACATTAGATTGTTGAAGGGGGTGGCACATTTGATTGTACATGATCACACTGCTACCCGGATTTTACGCAATCACACTAGATGTAGCATGGTCACATTGCAAAATTTTTAGAGGTGTCATTGTCACACCACTTATGGGTGCGGTCACATCGATTTGAGTCACATTTATAATCAATTTTCTTATTCCAAATTGTTTGTATTCAACTCCAGCAACATGCACAACATAAAAAAAAAGCATTCTTAAGAACAAATTTGTAATAAAGATAAAAATTATTTTTAAAATGCAGAAAAAACATGGATAAAATCATGTATAAATTAACGCATGTCAGTGCCCACAAACTTACCCTTTTAGTGCCCTCTAGTAATCACATAACTCAGTTGGAATTTACTTAAGAAGATAAGCACTACTTTAGGTTTCTAACTCTTCCATATGTTAATCAAAGCTACATAAAGGTGTTTAAATGTCATTTTAGATCAATTATCATTAATGATTAATAACTTGGCATTTCCTTAATTTTCAATATGAAAATCCTATAAATCATTAAACTTTTGTTATTCAAGCCTCTTTCATTAGCCTTAAATTTTTTTAATAAAATTTTGGTGGAGTTTAGAAAATTCAACATTACTTATATCTTTCCCTTGAAGATGAATAAAAAGGGATTTTATTAAGGAAATGTGGAAAAGCTTTATCACTTAGTCCCACCAGACACTCTTCTGATTCTTCCTTTTCTTTTCATGAATCAATGTTGTGCCAACATCAAGCTTCTTCTCGGGTTTTTATTTCTTTTTGAATTTTTCTATTTTTTTTTACTTTTTTTTTCCATTTTTTTCATTTTTTTCTAAAAATTATTATATTTCGTTAGCAACTTTTTTTTTCAGCTTTTAATTATGAAGTAAGATAGTGTTTCTTAAGCAATAAAACTTCAACACTTAAAATTTTAATATTCCCGTCCCAGGTAAAACTTAAGATAACATTAACTTGGTTGAACTGAACTGAAAAAATTTGAAGCATTCTTGGTTTACTACTTAACACTTAAATTACACATTTTTAAGAATCTACGAGTTTTTTAAGTCAAGCTTGAAGTTATTATGGTCTGAATCTTATTATTAACTCATTAAAGTAAATCTTATTAAAATGACATTTAATGTATTTTAATAGGCTATGATAAGAAATTTGAATTAATTAGAAGATAGAAGTTTCTAAATTTAACTTAAGCACTCCATTGAGTTATGTGTGTTATCTTTCAGGTTCATAACAAACTACATTTTTTCCCCAAACTTGCTCTTTTTCAACATATGTATAACAAAAATATTAGTAAATGAAAAAGCAGGTATGTATAGAAAAAAAATTAAATATATGTTCCATATGAATCTCAAAAAGTATAAAGTAGAACTCAGTATGTAAAAGCATCCAAAAAACAAGTAAGAAAAACGTTACAAGGTACAAAATCACATTGTAAAAAAAAAATCAACAGGTACAGAAAAGTTACAGGGTATAAAATCTCACTGTTTAAAAAATAAATAGATACAGACTGTGCAATAGGCACTCAGTAGGGAAAAAAACACAAAAAAATTGAAACTCACACCAGCATCCAGACAACAATATAGTTACCCCACCAAAAAGACTAGTCATGTAGTATCAATTAGGACAATTGTTGACCTCATTTTTGTGAGGACATAGCTTTAGCACCTATACATGACCAAGCCCCCAACCAAAAACTACCCTAACTTTAACTGGAATAATAATTCTTGTGGGGAAATTCAACATTAGGGGAACAATCAAGAAAGCCCATTGGGAAACTAGAATAACCAGGGTAATTGTAGCTAAGGATTTTCTTATCCTATAGTATTAAAAGCAATCAACAACTTTAGAAGAATAAGATGTCTATAAAAGAAGTGGTGTTACAGATGGGGAATCAATAAAAAATTCAAAGTGCTACCATAAGAAATATTGAGAATCAACTGGGACAAATCAATAATGCACTTAGCAATAGGCCTTAGAGAACGCTTCCTACTTGAAATAAATCCTAAAGAAAAGAACAAGGAGCAAGAGTAAGTTAAAGCTGTCCAACTCAAGAGTGGAAGAGAACAAAATGTTGGAATTCAAAAGGAGATTGAAGTTGAGGAGGTGAACTAAGAAACTGAAACACATGAAGAAACTGTTCTTAAGGAGGTAGAAAAGTCTGTTTCTCCAACTAAGATCAATTTAAAAAGACCACAAGCATCACTCCCTAAAATACTTAGATAACAAAAGTTAGATCAATAATTTTCAAGGTTTTTGGACATATCTAAAAAACTTATAGCTAGCATTCCTTTTGCTAAAGTCTTAGAATAGACGCTAGGTTATGTTAAATTTATGAAAGAAATTTTAAACAAAAAAAGGAAGTTTCTTTGTGGTGTGGGCTTGGTCATGAGACTGTTTGGACTGTTGCAGACTGTTGTGCATTTGGAGATAGATTCTGTGGAAAAGCTTTATGTTATTTAGGTGCTAGAATTAACCTCATGTCATTGTCTATATTCAGAAGATTAGGCTTATGAGATATTTCTCCAACAACTGTAACTCTTCAGTTAGCTAACTGACAATTACTTTTCCTAAGGGAGTTATGGAAGATGTACTTATAAAACTGGATAAATTTATCTTTCTTGTGGATTTCATTGTTTTGGATTTGGAGGTATCATTTTAGGGAGACCATTCCTAGCCATTGGACGAGCAATGATAGGCGTGCAAAAGGAGAGCTTAATGTGAGGTTTGGTGACCAAGAATTTAATTTTAATGTGCTAAAATAGATGGAGTACCCAACTATTAGAAATGATAATAAATACTACAGAATGGATACTAATGATTATTTAATTAATATCCCTTTCAGAGAGAGCAATGAAGTTAAAATACATTAACAAGAAATGGAGGATGAAAATTAAATTGATTTTCAAGATAAATTTAATGAGATAAGTACTAGGATTCAAATTATGTTTAAGAAAGTTTTAAGATTTTGAACACTACTAAAAATAATAAACCTCTGATTTCTTCAATAAAAAAACCTCCTAAACTTAAGATGAAAGTGCTCCTTAATCATTTGAAGTACGCTTATTTAGGGAATTCATCTACATTACATATAATAATATCCTCAAACTTAACTAAAGATCAAGAAGAAAGATTAACGGACACATGGAAAAATCATAAGAAAGCCTTTGGATGGACATTAGCTGATATAAAAGAAATTAGCCCTTCAATCTGTATGCAAAGAATTTTAATGAAAGATGATCATAAACCTAGGACTGATCCTCAAAGGATATTGAATCCTATCATCAAAGATGTTATGAAGAAAGAATTTGGAAAGTGGTTGGATGTTGGAATTATTTATCCTATTTTTGATAGTTCTTGGGTTACTCTTATTCATTGTGTTCCTAAGAAAAAGGGGTGATTGTAGTTGTAAATGAGAAGAACAAATTAACCCCAATAAGAAAAGTCTCTTGGTGATGCATTTGTATTGATTATAAAAAATTAAACCTCACCACTAGGAACAATCACTTTCCTCTGCTCTTTCTGGACTGAATGTTGCATAGACTAGCAGAGCATCACTAATTCTACTTTTTGGATGGATATTCCGGATACTACCAAATACATATAGCTCCTGAGGATCAAGAAAAGTCAACATTGACTAGTCCATATGAGACTTTTGCTTTTAGAAGAATGTCTTTTAGTTTGTGTAGTGCACCTGTCACTTTTTAAAGGAGCTTGATTTCTATTTTTTGCGATTTAATTGATAAAGGAATTGAAGTTTTCATGGATGATTTTACAATTTTTGGAACCTCTTTTGATTCATGTCTAAATCATTTAGTTAAGGTTCTAAAACACTGTCAAGAAAAAAATTTAGCTCTCAATTGGGAAAAATGTCAATTTATGGTAACAAGAGGAAACGTGTTAGGACATAAAATTTCTAAAAATAGCATGGAAGTGGATCCAACTAAAATTCAAGTTATTATTGAATTTCCACCTCCTACATAAGTGAGAGGAGTAAGAAAGGCTTTCTAAAAATTGCTAAGCCTCTATGCTATCTTTTAGAAGAAGACACAAATTTTGATTGTAATGAAAAATACCTTAATGCTTTCAATTTATTAAAGGATAAATTACTCACTGCACATATTGTTGTTTCACCTAACAAGGAAAACTTATTTGAATTAATGTGTGATGCTAGTGATTATGTTATTGGGGCAGTATTATGACAAAAACATGAAAAGATTTTTATAGTTATATACTATGCCAGCAAAACCCTTAATGAAGCTCAAATTAATTATACTACCACTGGAAAGGAATTTTTGGCAATAGTTTATGCTTTTGATAAATTTAGACCTTATCTCATTGGGGTGAAATGTATTATGCATACTGATAATTTTGCTATTAAATATTTGATGCTGAAGAAGGATTCAAAACCATGATTAATTAGATGGGGCCTTTTGATGCAAGAATTTGATTTTAAAGTAGTATATAGAAAGGGTATCGAAAAATCAAATAGTTGATCATTAATTGAGGCATGAACAAGAAAATTATGATGTTAATGATATTAAAATAATTGAAAATTTTTCTAATGAATAATTATACTCTATTCCTGAGTGGCGTACTCAGTGGTATGCTAATATAGTTAACTACCTTGTTAGCAGTATTTAATTTATGGATTAGACGACCACCAAAAGAAAAATTCATGTATGACACAAGATTAAATTTTTAGGACAACCCTTATTTATATATGAAATGTAATAACTTAGTGATAAAAGGATATGTGCCTTTTAAAGAAACCAAGGAAATCATTAAGAAACATCATGAATCAGATTTTGGGGGACATTTTGGAGTGGATAAAACTGCATATAAAATTTTATAATCTGGATTCTATTGGACTACAATATTTAAGGATGTTATTACTTATCTAAGAACATGTGATATATGTTAAAGAGTAGGTAATATTTCTAAGAGAAATGAAAAGCCCCTAAATTTTATCTTGGAAGTTGAAATTTTTGATGTATGGGGTTTAGATTTTATGGGACCGTGTGTACCATCTTCTGGAAAATTATACATTTTATTAGCTTTAGATTATGTTTCAAAATGGGTTGAAGCTGTTGCTTTACCTCATTGTGATGCTCAAAGTGTTTTTAAATTTTTAAAGAAAAATATTTATACTAGATTTGGAATGCCAAGAGTGATCATTACAGATGGGGGAAGCCATTTTAAGAACTTTAAGATTGAAACATTAATGAGAAAATATAGAATTAATCATTTAATTATCACATCTTATCACCCTCAAACAAGTGGTTTAGCAGAAGTATCCAATCATGAAATTAAAGGCATATTAGAAAAGACTGTAAATCTAAATAGGAAGGATTGATCTGCTAGACTTGATTCTGCATTATGGGTCTATAGGTCTGCTTACAAAAATCATATAGGAATGACAACATATAGGTTAATATTTGGAAAGACTTCTCACTTACCAGTTGAATTAGAACATATGGCTTATAGGGCGATAAAATAATTTAATTATAATATGAAGGAAGCTGGTGAGAAATGATTATTGTAGTTAAAAGAGCTCGAGGAAATTAGGAATGAATGTTATAAGAACATTAGAATTTATAAGTAAAAGGAGAAAAAATGGCACGATCGATAGATTTAAGAAAAGCTTTTGAGCTTGGACAAGAGGTTTTGTTATACAATACTCGATTGAAATTAATTCCAGCAAAAATTAAGTTCAGGTGGCCGGGGCCATTTATTGTGATAAAAGCCTATCCTTTTAGTAATGTGGATATTAAACATCCAAAAAATGAACAAATAATTAAAGTAAGCAGACATTGACTAAAACCTTGCATTTTTTGAAACAAGCCTTAGCATGAAGAGATCCTGATGTTGGGTCAAGCCAAGTAAAAAGTTGGATACGTCAGGATGATAATATTAAACCAAGCGCTTTGTGGGAGGCAACCCATAGTTATCTATGCACGGAATGATTTATTATTTTTGTTGTTGTGGACTATATGATGTAGTACTGA
>NW_018218770.1:0-975 GCF_001263595.1 Phalaenopsis equestris
TGTTTCTTTCGGCTTGCATTTCTTCGTTGTGTTCTCCGAAGTAGAGTACTTGGTAGTTGTTCACTATGGGCAGCTATTAAGCCCCTTGCTGGAGTAACTATCATGGAGGGCAGTCGGCTGGGCCCCTCCATCGGATCTTGTTCTGCTATCACGTTTTTACCCTTACGTGACACACCGTCTTAAGTGGTCACCCTCAACAATGAGGGTAGTCTCTTCTTTTCTTCATTGTTGACTATGCCCATTGGAGGACCGTCGTAGTCCATATCAATCTAGTTGAAATCCATGTCGAAATCTAAGACACCTCCTTGTCGCGCCATCTCTTCATTCAGTGCGAGGTTGCAGCCGTCCTGGAAGGCAAAGATCAGCATCTGTCCTGACATTTTTCTGCAGACGACAGAAAGAAACGTCAGTGGGCCGAAGTTTGGCATGAACAAGAACAAAACAGAGTATCCATTAAAGTAAATTTTAATTTGTTTTGGTGAAAAAAGGATTACTCATTTTATGTGTGAGTTTTGTTTTAATTTAATGGAATTTTTAAATCCAAAAGTAGAAAAGAGAACGTGTAAAGTTCAAAAATTTTCTGAAAATTTTCATTATATATGAGATTAATTACAAAATTTGGACCCGGTCATAGACATATGGCCATATAGATAACCCTAAAACAATCAAGGTTTCAAAGTTTCAAAGCAAGCAGAAGTAAGCAGAGGTAAGTGGCATTAAGCAGCATTAGCTCACGTAATAGGTTTTCAGGTATCATCCATTTATCGGTAACATGAGTCTTTCACCCCGGAAGTCCACTAACTGGTAGGCTCCCCCTGTATAAACCTTCTCAACGACAAATGATCCCTCCCAAGTTGGCTTGAATTTACCACATATTTTGTGGCGAGCAAGAATAAGTCTTTTGAGCACGAGTACGAGGTCACCAATTTTGAATGTCCTTGGGCGGACCAATTTGTCATGGGCTTGTACCATCTT
>NW_018218770.1:4807-5264 GCF_001263595.1 Phalaenopsis equestris
TGTCTTCATCACCAATGTTGATAGTTGGCCTAGTCCGTTCAACAATTAAATTGATCTTTCCTCGTTCGCGTCCCCGACCTCGACCTCGGGTGCGTGAACTAGAAGAACCTCCACCAACTCGTTGTAAGGGAGTGGTAGAAGGTTGTTGAAGCGGAGTTGTATGGCCACCTTTTTGTGATCCCTCTGACTCTTTATCTTTCTGTGTCAAAATTTCGCGCGAGAAGATAGTCTTCTTTGGAGGCGCGTAGTATGCAGCATCTTCATGGATACCAACTTCAAGCACTGAAAACGGTTGTAGGTCTCCCTTGATGCAAATATCTTGACCATCTTTCTGGTATTTAATGCACTGATGTAGGGATGATGGAACCATGTTATGCTCATGAATCCACGGTCGACCCAATAGAGCGTTAAAAGAGGTCTCGGCGTCGATGATATGAAATTTAACGGTTGTTACAAG
>NW_018218770.1:5558-22938 GCF_001263595.1 Phalaenopsis equestris
ATGATGGAACCATATTATGCTCATGAATCAACGGTCTACCCAATAGAGCGTTAAAAGAGGTCTCGGCGTCGATGATGTGAAATTTAACGGTTGTTACAAGTTCTCCAACCTTCATAAGTAATGAAATTGATCCAAGGGCTCCTTCTCCCTTTTGATTGAATCCTCGTAACATCATCTTATAGTGGATGAGCTCCTGAACGTTGAAGTCCAAATATGCTAACGTCCGTAGACTCATCAAGTTAAGAGATGCTCCAACATCCACTAAAACTCTAGACAGCACAAATTTGCCGATGTTGACGGAGATATAGAGTGGTCTATTGTGATTGGCTGTTCCAAGTAGTAAATCTTCATCTGTGAAGGTTACTCCAGATTGTTCTCTCAACGAGCAAACTTCATCTGAGGATGTGCTGGACAACTGAGCTAATCAAATATCTGGGTCAAGCAAGGCTGTAACCAGAGACTTTCTCATCTCAAATATTAGGATTAGAGCATTGTAGATGCTTAATTTGGTCAGCGACCTGGTAAGATGAGCTTGCACGTTATAATCTACTTTATATAGTCCTCCAATCCTTACTTGATTATTTGGTTCTTCCACTAGCGGAGGTGGAGGTAGCTCTTTTTGAGTAACTATTTGTTTTCCTTTATCTACGAGAGATGACCTTGAGGGTAACACTTTCTCGCTCCTTAGGTTTATCTTTGTGATTTCTTCTCCTTCTTGCAATGTTGTAGGTAATTTTTTTGTTGCTACTTCTTCATCAAAGAGATCTAAATTAATGGCCACTGGTGTGCCATGAAACTCGAGGGCTGGCTCCTCACTCTCGGTGCTATCGTAACTGATATCATCGATATATTCTTCATCCTTGTTAATGGGTTCATCGGACTTAAGTTTGATTTGAGAATCAGTTTGAGAATCAAGATTAGAGTTAGATTGAGCAATGTAAGTTATGTTATCACTAGAGATAGTTAAAATGTAGCCAAAATCATAATCATTATATTCATAATACCTTGGTGGGGCAAAAAGATAATCATTCATAGTTAGGGGTTCGAGGATTTTCTTTCCAAATATGAGACAACGAATCTAACAGAGGCAGCCCCTATCTTACCCCTGCGCTATCAGTTTTCACGACGTCATTCTTCTCTTTTTTTTTTGTTGTGTTTATTTCTTTCGCAAGATCTCCATCTTGGGTTGAGCAGGCTGTAGACTCTAAATAGCTAATTGAGCCAAAGCAATCTGAATTTGATCCATTATATTCCTGGATAACTTGCTCCAAACTGTACTCCATCCATCTTCTTCTGAATAGGGATCTATCGGAGCGATCAGCTTGGCCTAAATCAAATTTACAGAACCTTTTTCAAGTTCTTTCAAATATTATTTTAGGATAATTATAACGAAGCATTTGTCTATAGTGTGTCCAAGCAACCGGTAGTATGGGCAATAATTTGGTTCATTCCTCTTATCCACCTCTTCGGGTTTCTTTGGATCAGGCAGTTTGAATTCTGGTTTCTTCATCAAGTTTTTGAATATTTTAGGTACAGCTTCATCTTTGAAGGAGTAAACAATTTTCTGTCGCCCTAACAGGGATACTCTTTTACCCGCTGTTCGAGGTGATCCTTCCTGAGACGATCGTTGATTGGATTGACTGCTCTGTTTCTGAGAGTATTATGATGAAGATTGGCGATGATCTTCTGCATATATATTTATCGGCTGCTTTCCTTTGTCGACGGTTGCGACTATCCCTGATTTCTTTTCGAATACTCTGGTCACAAGTGGATCTAGACTTTTAGTAGCTTTGATCATTCTCAACAAGTGGATCTACATTTTTAGCCTTTTTTTCTCAATACTTGTAGATTCACCGCAATATTCAAGAGAGTAAATGTCGAAATTTGAGAAAGCTTTGGGCCAAATGAGGGAGAGGAGGGAGGAGAGGAGGGAGGAGAAGAATTTAGATACTTGCGGAGCGAATTGTGGTAGCGACAGAGGCAGAATAGGCCCCTTCGACAGAGAGAAAAGGTAGGGCGTAGATTGGGTTTAGCGAGGGTAAGGGGGCAAAAACTAGACGACAAACGCGGATCGTGGGGATAAACCCGCGGACCACGGGTAATAGAAAATAAAAAACACATTTTTTAAAAACTCAATTTAAACGCGAGAAATAAACAGTGAGGCTATAAGTTGCCCCAAACGGGCTCTAATTGAACTAAGTTTCAATAGTTCAAGATGGCCACAATCAAGTTAAGATTTTGCACTTCATAAGGAGAGATATTTAGAGTGATGTAAAGAGGCAATGTGCAGAGGAGAGCAGATTAAAAAAATTATCAAAATATAACAATGATTATAACTTGGGAGAAAGAAAAAGGATCTAACAATGGCAATGGTGTCAACAAAAAAAAGATTTTACTTCAAAGTTCAAAGGAAGATGATGACTCAAGAATGTTGTTTGCTAAAATTTCATTTGGTTGCTTGAAGATGAAATTATGTTATGAAACTAAGCATATTGTTTTCAATCATTTTGAGTGCCGAATTGAAATTCTCACTTTTATCAAAATTTTGAGAGTGTGGAGTTTGGCATCAATATTAGCCTTCAAATATATTCAATCAAATGATGGATTTAACAAAATTTGTCATGTTTCATGATATGATTACTATATCGAATCAAATGATGGATTTGACCATGTTTGTCATTTTTCATAATATGATTTCTATTTTTAAAGCAACCAAATGAGCCATAAGGATGATGATCATAAAAACAATGATTCAATAATAAAATTTTAAGGGAGCAACAATTTGTAACAATAAAGTTGGTGGAGGCTAGATTTGAGGAATTGTTAAACCGACCATAAGTAAGATTGTGGCGCAAATGTTGTTATTTTGTAATTAGGGTAATTATGCATATCAAAGATGGAGATTGTTGTGATAATGATCTATGTGGGAGAGCAATAAAGAATGTGACGATAAAGGGAATCATGGAATTAGAGTAGGAATTGCACAATATATGCTTTGGGTTATGCTTGATCAAGTCACGGAAATTTAAGATTCTAGCTATTCCAATACTCAAATTTGACCATGATCCATCGAGGACTAAAACAAACCAAATATTTTATTTTCATTTAGATTAATTCTTTGGCAATTTTTTCACACCTTTGATCTTTATGCTGATTATCAAGTGCTACGGTAAAAAGAGCCTTTATATGAAATTAATTATTACTCAAAGATTGCTTATGTCTGCGTAAGTATATGTTATAGTCCATAATATTCTGGTAGTTTTTAATAGCACATATGTTAGTACTCTTTAATAGCACATGCTTTGGTGTCATCTAGAATTATATTGTTGAATTGTATTGTGTCAAATAGGTGCAACCTTACGCCAAACAAAATAATAGCAAAAACAAAGTGATTGCAATCTTATTACTCTATTTATTTTGTGGTCAACCAAATAAACTCCAATGCAAAATATACATGTAGTTTCTAACTCTTTGAACAATAAATTGTAAACTCAATATATTTAAGAAATGTTTTGATAAAAAAAAATGAAGAATGGAAGGCAAATTACAGAAATTTTATGGCTTAATTCTTATCATACAATAATGATATGGGTATAATGACTACTCATATATTGGGTTGTGATACTTAAATTAGAAAAAAAAACCTACTACAAGATCAAGGGAGATGTCATATAAATCATTTTTTTTAATCTAAATAGTATTATCTACAACTAACATAATTCAACTCTAAGGGCTTTAGTTTCCCATCTAGGATCAACGAGACAAATCAAATAGCTAAAGATCAAAAAATTAGGTCCTGTAATCTTTTAATGCTAGTTTTCTTGACTGGTTGGGATGAAAATTTAATAGTAGAATGAATCTCTCTAAAGTAGTGAGGTACTAAATTGGTGACAACAATTTATAAACATTATTTAGGCTAGATATTTAGCTAGTCTATTATGAATGGAGAATAACTATTTGAGATAATGAACATATCCAAGCCGTCTTCATAAAAAAAGGATGCATTAGCTTCCTAAGTGAACACCATACTGTTGGCTAGGCAATGGAACAAAAATAACAATGCTAGTGAATATCAATCAAAAACTATCAACTATGGTAATTTTCATCTGAGCAAAAAGTCACATCTTCTACCTTTAAATGACAATGTCTGAGCTGCCAAAATAATTCTCTTTCCATTCAGCTTCAAGCTTTGTCCAGGAATTCACAGCAGAGCCTTTAACAGCCTTCCGCATCTTATCAAAGAGATATTTGGCCTCAATAACCTTAGAATCCTTCACCAATCCGTTGATGAGAGCTTTTAAGGTTTCAAATGGAGGGACATACTTTCTAATTAAGCTTTCCCTGCATATCTCCTCTGCTGAAGTAAAGTCTCCGCTATCCACCAAGCCACGAATAAGCATAACATAAGTATCAGCATTGGGTAAAAAACCTCTCTCCCCTTTGGCTCGTTTCATAGATTTCATTCTCTTAAAAACCCTAGTTGCAGATTCCAAATTTCCTTCTTTGCAAAACCCATCAATTATTATATTAAAGGATAAAACATATGGTCGAATTCCTTTTGAAATCATCACCTCAAGTAGCTCTTCAGCCTTGAAGCTCTCCAACCTCTTGCAAAAATTCAACATCCTCAAATTGTACGTGACTACATTAGGAGCAATGCCTTTGCTGTTCATCTCCTTAAATGTATCCACAAACCCAACCCCATCTTCTTTTTTCAAATAACCACTCAAGACCACGTTGTAAGAAATGACATCAGGCTGTAATCCTTTCTTTGGTAATTCATCGAGCACCTTGCGGGCGTCATCCATTTCACCAGAATCACTCAAAGCGGAAATATAAATATTATGCGCGGCCACGCCAGGGAAAATGCAAAACTCACCGGGAATGCGATTGAAGAGATCGCGAACTTGGTCAAAGCGACGTTGCTTGAGGAAGGCTGTGAGAAGAGCGCAGAGAGACTTCTCCGTGCGTACTGTGCCGGGGATTTGCTCAAAGGTTCGAAAGGCAAGGTCAGGCATGGAAGCGTTGGTGTAAAGTAACATTATGCGGATGAAAAAGCCCTCGGATTTAGGTGCCGCGGGGTAGGCTTTCTGAGATTCGAGAAGGCGCTCGACAAGATCGAGGCGGCGGCAGCGGTAGAGCTTTTTGATGGATATGTCGTAGAGTGGGCGACTAGAATGGAAACGAGGGAGGTTAGTGGAGGACTGGAGGAGGTCAACTATCTTCTCGGGGTCAGATTCCGAGAGTAGAGCATATTTAAGGTGGGATATGGGTTTGGAGGGAGCAGGAGAGGTGTCAATGACGGAAGTCGAAGGAGGAGGAGCGTTGAGGGCGGCGGTAGTGGACAGGCGGCGTCTAAGGATGAAAGAAGCGAAGCTGCCGCGCATGGCTGCTCCTTTAGAGGGGACTGGAGGACTGGAGCTTCTGGGAGGAGGGTTTGTCGGCGGAGATTGCACGGGCTGTGGGAAGAGTGAGCCGAAGTGAGGAAAATTTATTGCAAGTTGAACTAAGTCCCACTATATATTAAAATTTAAAATAAAAAACATAGTTAAAATTTAAAATAAAAAACATAGTTAATGTGACCCGGCCCAAATTAGCGCGTTAAAAGATGCGTTCTTTTATGGAACCCGGCTCGAATTTAGCCCGTTGAAGCACCGAAACAGACAAAAAGTCGCTTTATACTAGAGTTGGGCGGTTTTGGAGCATTTCTTTGTTTTTATTCTTCGTTTTTGTTCGTCAAAAGAGACAATATGTCATTTTTGTTCTTTAGAATTTTCGTCGGTTCGCATTCGTAGTTCTTCCACCTCTTTGGCTGCTTCAGGCATTCTCCATTCGGCCGGCGACGGTAATGCTTCTCCATACGGTCAACGATATAGCGGTTTCTTTTCGGTGGTAGTGATTCTCCATCGAAATGAAAGGTCGGTTTCGAAAAATGCATAATTATAAGTGTTAGTTCTCAGTCGTTTGCCAAGTCATTTTTGTCTTTCTTTCTCTAGCACACAAAATGGAAGGTGGCAACGGTCTGGAAGAAGAAGCTAGCAGTCTCGCGAAGTTGTTGAGGTAATATGCTACAATGTTTATTTTAGAGAAAAGTTGAGGTTATAGCCTTGTTATATTCGTGTTATAGTCATGTTATTGTGTGTTATAGATGTGTTATTGTTGTGTTATGCTCTTATAGATGTGTTATAGATGTGTTATAGATGTATTATTGTTGTATTATGTTATTATAATTGTGTTATATATGTGTTATAGATGTGTTTTGGATGTGTTATTCTGTGTTATTGTATGTTATTGATGTGTTATTTTGTGTTATGTTGTTATAATTGTGTTATAGATATGTTATACATGTGTTATTGTGTGTTATTGTTGTGTTATATTAATTTTATTGTGTTATACATGTGTTATAGATGTGTTATGGATGTGTTATAGATGTGTTATGGATGTGTTATTGTGTGTTATTGTTGTGTTATGTTAATAACACAATGATAACACTAGCAAGACACACAATAACACAACAATAACACAACAATAACACAATAATAACATAATAACACATCTATAACATTACAATAACACAAGAATAACACAATATAAAGCAATTGTTACACAACTATAACACAAATATAACACAATAATATAACACAATAACTCATCTGTAACACAACAATAACACACATGTAACATGATAATAACTCATCTGCAACACAACAATAACTCACATGTAACACTACAATAACTCATCTGTAATACAACAATAAATGAACGATAACACGCATATAACACAATAATAAATCATCTGTAACAAGATAAAAACTCAATTGTAACACAATAATAACTCATCTGTAACACAACAATAACTGAACGATAACACGTATATAACACAACAATAACACATATGTAACACATCTATAACACATTTGTTATATGAAAATATGTGAATGAGAAATGTTATATATTAACTAATATTTTCTTCCTTATGTTTGCTATTGTAGGTATATGAACACAAGAACGTTCAATTGTGGATGTCGTCCTTCCGCAGTGAGAGGAGCACTCGATACTGTTAGACATATTGTACCTGAAGAGACCATGAATTTTTAAGAGAAATAAATGTCAGTTAGTTTTTTGGCATGCCTCCTTATCCCCAAGATAATGTGTTCACTCTGCATATTAATGAAAGAAGAGCTTTTGTGATTGGTGGGAAGTTGATAAAACTCCACCCCGACCATGTTGCACTAATGTTAGGCATGCCCAACAGAGGAGAATCATTTAGTTGGAGGAAAACTCCCTCATCTCGTGTAGATGCAAGAGCAATAAAGGAAGATGTGACTAAGTTTTCAAGAGTGTGACTAAAGGAAGATGTGACTAAGTTTTCAAGAGAGTCTTCCACTCCTTTTGACAAATTATTTCTTAAGTTTTTGCTAACAAATTTATTCTTTCCCTTAAGCAATTTCGGTGTGCCCACAGGGCTTTATGCATTTAGGGAGAACGTACAAACCTTCTCTTCGTTTAACAGGCATGCTGCTATCTGTGATTATTTGATAGATCAAATGAACTTTGTTGCAATCAAAATAAGGCGAAATCAGCCACTTGGTTACATAAGTGGTTTTGTTTTTCTTTTATTTGTAAGTTCATCTTGTCCATATTTAAAAATTTTCTTTTCACTTACTATTTTTGTTTTTTCTTGCCTTATGAAAAATTGGTTTTTGATATGTGTCAACTACAACTTTGTTTTTTTTAGCATACTACTTTGTTTACTCTTGCTGCCCCTGAGGCTAGACCACGCATGCTGAAATGGCCAAAAATTCATGGGTGGGCAACACCACAGATTAAGGAATCCTTTAGGGTGCTTGATCATGTACATGTAACTAAATTTATTTGTTATAAGATTTTATTTGGGTAAGTTTTATTTCTATGTTTGTTTACTAACATTGTGATATTTAATGTAGGTTAATGACACCTTCATCGACGTGAAGGAAGATGAACTCCACTTATTGTTTAATGCTGACCATGGACCCCCCAGCCCCGCTATGACTCTTCCTAGTACTGCTCGTCGTGAAACTCCGGTCGGACTGCCATCACCTAAATCACATGGTGGTGGTCCAATTGTTTTGAGTGAGGTAACCCCATAAGCAACAAATAGAAGGAGAGGAAATGAACTTGAATGAATAATCGAGATACTTAAAGCTAATGAATAAATAAGTTTAAGTTTACGGGAATCTATGTTTACTATGAATAAACAAATGGCTAATGTTGAAGAGTCATTGTCCACTCTAACAGCTATGGTTAAGAGATTAGAAGAAACCAAAGATGATAAAAATCATGCAAATCTCCGAAAGAGTAAGTCCAAACATGTGAAATGGAAAAGGAGGAGAATTAATGAGAATTTACCAGTTCATATCGAAGAGCCCGCTGAAGTTCTTGTTGCTGGGGATGACAAATTGGATGAGCTAGTTGAGATTGTTTCTCAGAATCTTCTTTGCTCTATGTCCCATACGGTGAGTAACTCAGTCTTTCCGTACACTAGCTTATTCGATCATACTTGATAGTTTTAATATTTTTTGCTTTTATAAGGTTCATCTTGTGTGGCTCATTGTAGATACTGAAGCCCAAGAGGGGCAAGATTGAATAATTGTTGCACAGGACAATGTCATAATAGGGGACGAGCCACTACCGGAGGAACACGATGAAGTCGAAGGAACAACAAATCATGTTCTAGATATTGTGCCATTTATGGTAAACGACTCATTTTATACTGTTCTCCATTATTTGACCTGATAATAATTTTAAAAACTTTTGCTCTTTTGTTTACGACCATGTAACACCCAAAAGGCCAAAAATTGAGAATAAATTTGGAACTGCTAATTTTTCAAGAACCTCAAGCATTAATGGTGTCAGATGTAGTGTCATTTGAGGCAGAGACAACTCCGGCTCAAGCCGAAGAAAATCTCGAACAGATTGCAATGACTTCCGCTGGTTTAAGTACCTCTACAATCAAACAAGGACTGCAAAGCAACCCAATAGTGATCACTAGCCAGAGCAGTAGTTCCATTACTGAGAGCCGTGTGATAGTGGTATTAAAAAAATAATCTCTTTATATTTCAATTCTATAGTTAGAGTTTAAATTTTTTTTATTCTGCAGCCTCGTATTGTGACATCTTACATAGAATATCCTGGGAGGTCATTAGTGCCATGCGAGCTGCAAGATGTTATTGATGAATGCATTTCTACATACACAAGGATGTAAGTAACTTTTGATTGCAGTTTTGATGTTATTCAGATTATGCAGTAGTTTGATATTCAAATGAGACAATATTTCTTTATCAAATATGCATACATGATTTTCTTACAAATAAAGGTTTTGGGAGGGCAATTGACCTAGAGCAGCCTCGAGGATGTATTGCTAAACGTGTGGTTTGGAAAAAAATAAATTGAAGTTTTTACTGACATATTGCGTGAAAGAATTGCGAGATCACCTAAATTACACATTTCATACATCTTTGTAACGTCACAATATTGGGTAATTGCAATTATTTAATTTATCCATATGTACTTGCCTTGTACTTTCATTGTAGACACAATTTAATTTATCATGATCTGCAGATGCATAAGAATTTGGATAACACGGCTTTCGTGAAACACGTCATGAAGGAAAGTATAAACAAAGCATAAGTTATATTATTTCCTATCATTCATAACAGCCATTGGACTTTGTTGGCGGGAGAACTGAAATTGAAAAAATGGAAATTGTATGACTCTCTGCCCAACAATGTGCATAAGAATGTTGCCCAAGTTGTAAGTATATTACATAAGTATTACACACAAATAACACCCAATAGCACAAAAATAACACTTTCATAACCTTTTCAGGTGAAGCTATTTTTAAAGGATGCTGGAAAGGCTTTTCCTAGAGCCAAACCTGCGACTTGGGGACTTAAACTTGTTAGGGGTGTACCAACCTAAAGTAATAGTATCGATTGTGATATGTTCGTATGTAAATTCATTAAAACTTTGGTGTTGGCACAAGCACACAAGACTGATTGGACCCCGTATCTAAACTGGCATGAAGACATGAAAAGATTTAGAACATAATTTGCCTACGCCTTATGCATGTGGTCCAAAAATAAAATAGATTAAAAATTTGCAATTCTGTAGTACATTAATATTTACGCTATCAGAGAAAACCATATATAGATTGCTTCTTGTTTTTGGTTGTCTCTTTCGAATGCAAAAATGAATTTTGAAAATGTGTTGTTTGTTTTAAAATTTATAGATATTTTAATATAAGATTTACTATGTTAATAAGTTACTAAGTTAAAAACTTTTATTTTAAAAATATCAGGTTATAATATCATATAACAAGATAAATTTAAAAATAATGCGTCAATATTGTATATAACACTTGATTTTTAATTAACAACAAGTCAATCTTGCGGCATAACACTTAAATTTTGGAAATAACGCATCAATAATTAGTTATAACATCTGTATTTGGGAAATAACGAATCAATTTTGCATATACCACTTGATTTTTGATAAATTAGGAGGCAATCTTGCAGTATAACACTTAAATTTTGGAAATAACGCATCAATAATTCGTATAACACTTGTATTTTGGAAATAACGCATCAATATAGCCATATAACACATTAATTTTAAAAATAACACGTTTAAATTAAACTATAACACATTAATTTCGATAAATAATGTGTGCCTGCATTATAGCGTGGCATTATAACACATGTATGCATTATAGGGTTGCGGTATAACACATGGGGAACATTCCCCATGTGTTATAGCGCGGGACCGCGTTATAACTCATGGGGAGTTTTCCCCATGAGTTATATCGCACCGTGGTTGTGTTATAGACGAAAGTATAACACATGATAAATATTCTTCATGTGTTATACCGCGAAATGGTGGTGTTATAGAGCGGTGGTATAACGCGCCTGGAAATTTTTTGTGAGTGTTACATGTTATGAAGTGATTTTAACCTCATTTTTATAACAATTGAGGTATTACAGTTGTGTTATTTAGTTTTTAATTTCATAAATCTTATTTAGCTAATATATATAATTAATAATATATACATATCATAATTTTATTCGTGTTTAGAAGTGTTTTGTTGTATTATTGTTGTGTTATTGTAGTATTTTGAGGCGTTCTTGATATAAGTACAGGTGTTAAATAGGTAGTATTGAAAAAGAAACATTAAATTACCAATATTAACATTAAATTTCAGAACTTTTGTTGAATTACATTAATAAAATAATATTATAAATATAAATCACTTATTGAATCCATCAACAATCTTGTATATCCTTTTATTGGTTGAGATGAATCATATTCCTGCAATAATGGAAAAATTAAAAGTGGAATAAAAATCAAATGCTAATGCCACTAAATTATCTAACTGAGAAAATATGGCATTTAAGTTAAATTTGTCTCACAATGAATATCGGGATGTTGGCTTGTTGATGCTTCTTGCTCTTTTTCTACATGCAGTGGTTTAGGTTAGAGAAAATCAGTAATACATAGTTAAAAATAGCGCAGCTTAATGAAATATTTACTTTTAGGTCTCTTATTTCTCTCCCAATACCCTTTCAACCTAGATGTAGAAACTCCTTTCAGCCTCATCTTTGCTGGGTCGTTCAAATTGGTTGGGTATTTGGTGTTTTTCTATTTTTTGTTTTATTTTTGTTTGAGCTAGCTTTCCAACTAGTTTGTCATCAAGATCTCCAGACATATGTTTGAATGATTCCCACAAAATCTGTTTGGTTTTTTCATTTTCTTTTGCTTTATTAATGAGTTGGTATGCAAACATGTGGGCGTGTAAGCACAATTGTATACCATTTGGAGACTAGTGTTCGCCAAGGATTCCTTCATATCTTTGTAACCAAAATTATTATACATGTTCCTTTTAGCCTGAGCAGACCATCGTTTTAACAAATTTTTTTTGGGAATTTGCTTTATTTGAGCTGCATTAAGCACATAAAGAGTGAGAACATAATATCTCCATCATTTCAAACTTTTTGCAGCTGCAAGTGACCTCAGAATTGACTTTTTTAAGTTTTACGATCCATTACATGTATGTCTCTTGAGTATCCAAATTCATTACATAATATTCTGAGTCTCTATCTGGAAAGCATTCAGTTGTAAGTCCACATAGCCCATCCAATAGCTCTTGCTGGAACTTTGAGTACAGCTTTCTCGAATAAAATGTGGCAGCTTGCCTCAAGATTGGTTTGCCTTTAACCACAAGCCTAATGATCAATTGATCACTTTTGAAATCTTTGTCCTTGTCATTTCTGTGCCATGATTACATTATATTTTTTAGACCAATGAAATAATCAACAAGAGAACTAATGGTCTTCACAATGATGTGACAAATATTATTGGTTGACTCGCTCCTTTGTGTTGACAATATTCCCATTCTAAATATTTCTTTATTGAATGTCGTCAACCATTTATGTCTGATCTTATACATACATTTAACAACATATTGTTGTGTAGGTTCCCCTTCTCAATCATTGTGGCCGTTGTTTCTTTGAAATCCTCTTCGAAATCACACTTGCTCATGCCTTTGTAGAAGAGATCGCTCAAACTTTTGACACCAACAACACAATAAAATTTTGAAAAAAAATTTCTGTATATATGCCATTGTCATAGTCTGTGTCGTGTTTGTGGAAGAAAAACTTCAAGGGTTTGAGTCATCGCTTTATCTTGATCCGTGAAAATTGTCATTGGATGCTTGTCACCCATTATTCAGAGAAATGCTTTGAATAATCAAATGAAGGAATCAATGGTTTCATCAGACGAAAAACCCACTCCAAAGAGTAAGAAATAATGAGCAAAAGAGAGAGAGAACAAGAGAGTAAGAGATAGAGAAAAGCACAGAGAGAAAGAGAGAGAGAGATAGAGATAGAGAGAGAGAAGAGAATGATAAAGGAATCAAGAGAGAACATAAGTGATAAAAAAATATGAGTGAGCATAAGAGATATATAATACAGGAGAGAGGGAAAGGGAGGGAGGGAGGGAGGGAGGGAGGGAGAAAGCTAGAGAGAGGGAGAAATTTATATAAAGATAGTGAGTGAGAGTTAGTGTGGGAGAGAGAGAGAAAGAAAGAGAAAGTGTGAGAGGGAATGAGGGAGGGAGGGAGAGAAATAAGTGGGGAGATAGCTTGAGAAAGAGAGAGAGAGGAACGAAGAGTGTGAGAGAAGAAATGGAAATGGAGAGGTAAAAAGAGTGTGTGAGAGAGGCATAAGTAGAAAGAGAGAGAGGAACGAAGAGTGTGAGAGAAGAAATGGGCAGCTAGAGGGAGAAGCAAAAAGAGGGAGCATAAGGGGAGTCAAAAAAGTGAGGGAGAGAGTAAGAGATAGAGAGGGAGAAATGCAGAGGGAGAAAATGGTGAGAGAGGGGTAAAGCAAGCAAGAGAGGGATAGCCTCCCTCCCTTTTTTGCCCACTCTTTATAACTCTCTTCTCTCCTTCTCTCCCTCCCTCCCTCTCTCAGCTTCTCACTCTCTCTATCTTTCTCCTCTCTTTCTCTCATCAACCATCTATCTCTCTCCCTCCTTCCAACCCTCTCTCTCTAACCCCTTTTTCTCTATCTATTCTCCCTCTCTCTCTCACTGTCGATCTCCCTTTTGGAGAGGGAGCTAAAGTGTGTGTGAGAGAGAGAGAGGGATGAAATGGGATGAAGAGAGGGGGAGCATATTTTCTCTTTCCTCATTTCTCTCTTTTTCTCTTTATCACTTCTCTCTCCCTTCCTCTCATATCTCCATTTTTATTTCGCACTCTCTCCCACTCCATCATTAGAGAGATAATGAAAAGGAAGTGAGTGAAGAGAGAAAATGATAGGAGAGATAAAAAGCAAAGAGAGACTGAAAGATTACAAGAGAGAGTATGAGAGAGTTATAGTGGGTCAGATAGTTGAGAGATGTGAGAAATGAGAGATAGAGAAATAGAGAGATAAACATATAGAATGAGAGAGAGTGAGAGAGGAGAGAGAGAGAAAAGGAGAGAGATGCTTATGTTTTATATCTCCTCTCTCAATCCCTCCCATTTTAACTCTCTTCCTACTCTAACTCTCTCATGCATGTTCTCTCTCTCTATCCAAATCACGTACTCTATCTTATCTCTCTTACTTGATCTTTCTCTATCCTCTCTCTAGCTCTCCATCCCTCTCACCCTCCCTCCCTCCCTCCCTCCCTCCCTCTCTTAGAGAGCAAGACAAAGAAAATCAAAGACAAAGTTAGAGAGCAAGACAAAGAAAGTCAAAGACAAAGAGAGAGTGAGCGAGCGAGAGAAGGAGAGAGAGAAAGTAGAGGAGAAAAAAGAGGGTAAGATGGAGGGAGGAAGAAGGAGAATATGCCCCCATCACTTTTCGTACTCAGTCTCTCTCCCACTCTTTCTAATTTTTTTCTCTCTAGCTCCCCCTCTCCATCTTTATTCCTCCCTCCATCCCTCTTTCCTCTGTCTAACTCTCTCACTATCTCTCTCCATCTCCCTCTCTATCTGTTTTCTCTCTGTCTCCCTTATTTCTCTTACTGTCTCAATCTCTTGAGAGAGAAAAAGTGAGAGAAAAAAAAGAAGAGTGAGAGAGAGAGTGAGAAAGTGTGAGAGAGAGGTAATGCATATGAGAGATAGAGATAAAAGATATTGAGAGCAAGTGCAAAATAGAGTGAGTAGAAAGAAAGAGAGAGGGAGAAGGGAGAGTGTAAGAGTAAGAGTAGGAGAGAAAATTTTTTCTCTCATCTCTTCTCTTTCTATCTCATAGGGAGGGAGATTTTGAGAAGGAGAGAGATAGAAGAGTGTGCGGAGAGAAGATGCAGAAGAAATGAGCAAGGGAGGAAGGGAGAGTCAGACAAAGTGAGAGGAGAGTTAAGAAGAGAAGATATGTACAACCCTCCTTTTCCCTCTTCTCATCTACCCTCTTTCTCTCTTAATATTATGCCCTCCCTCCCGGTCCCTCCAATTACCTTGCTTTCACTCTCTCTAAGTGAGAAAGTTAGATTGAGAGAGAATGAGAGAGAGAGTAAGAGAGAATGAGAGAGAGTAAGAGGAGGATCAAAGAAGAGGAAAAGCTCTTTTTTTCTCTCTCCCTCTTTCACATATCTTTGTACTCTCTCATGTTCTCTCTGTATCTCACTCACTCTTTCTATCTATCTATCTTCTTTCACTTTTTATTTCTCTCTCTCTATCTTTGTATTTATTCTCTCTCACTCCACCTCTCATTGTCTCTCTTCTCTCTTTTGGCTCTATACCTTCCTCTTTATTTATCTAATTCCCTCTCCCACCTCATCATTCTCTAGCTTTCTCACTATCTTTCTCTCTTTCTCCCCTATCTTCTCTTCCACCCTCTCACCTTGACTCGCTTCATTCCTCTCTCTCTTTATCTACCTCTCTCTTATTTTCTCTCTCGTAATACTTCACTAACTCTTTCTCTCTCTCACTATTCTCTCTCTCAATCTTCCTTTATCTTATCTCTTCTTATTTTTCTCCTCTTGTGCTCTTATTTTCTCTATATCTCTCTTTATCGATTGGTCTCTATCTCTCTCTATCTTTAACTTTCTCCCACTCTATCTCTCATGCTCTCTTTCCTCCTTTCAAAATCTCACTTTTTTCTTGCACTTGCTCTATCCCTCCTCTCTTTATCACTCATTCTCTCTCATCCCTCACTATATCACTTTTATTTTCTCTCTCTCTCTCTCTCACTTCTCACTCTTTCACTCTGTATCGTATTCTTCTCTCTCCCTTGTTTTGCTATATTATCTCTCTATAATTTTCTCTCTCTAACCTTAACTCTCTCCCACTCTAACCCTCTCCTCTCTGTCTCTCTTCCACCTCTCTCTGCCTCCTTCGTTCCATCTTCCGCCCTTTCACTCTCTCACTTACTATATCTCTCTATCTCTCTATCTCTAGCTCTCTCTTTCACTCATACATCTCCTCTAGACCTTGCTACCTTTTTAACTCTCTTCCATTAAGTGAGAGAGAGTGTGACGGGATAACGAGAGAGAGAAAGATACAAAGAGAGCTCTCCCTTGCTACATATCTCATCTCTCTCTTCTAATCTCTTATTTTCTCTTCTCTCTCTATCTCTCTCTCTCTCTCTCCCTCTCTGTCAAACACTCTCTCCAAAACTATCAACTTGTGTCTCTTTCCCCATCTCTTTTGATAAGAGATAGAGAGAACAAGATATCAACAGTGGGAGATGCAAGGGAGTGAGGAGAGATAGAGAGAAAGAGAGAGTTAGAGAGAAAGAGTGATAGAGATTAGAAGAGAGGGACAGGTTGATAGCTTGAGGGAGAGAGAGAAAGGTAAGAGAATAGAAGGAAAGATTAAGAGATAGAATTGTGAGAGATAATTGAGTGAGGGAGATAGAGAGGGAAACTGTGAGGGAGAAAGATATTGAGAGAGAAAGATCGAGTGAGGGAGATAGAAGAGAGAGAGCCAGAGATAGTCGAGTGAGGGAGATAGAAGAGAGAGAGCCAGAGATAAAGAGTTAAATGAGTGGGAAAGAGAGATAGAGAGATAGAAAGTGAGGGAGAGAGAGAATATATAGAGGGAGAGACAGGTTGATAGTTTAAGAGAGAGTGACAAAGAGAGAAGAAAGATCAAGGGGGAATGAGAGTGATATCAATATTCTCTCTATTTCCCTCTCTCTTCCCCTATCTTGCGCTCTCTTTTTTTAACTCTCTAGCTTTGTCCCACTCTCTTTTTCTTAATCTCTCTACCTCTCTCCCACTCTCTCTTTCTCCCTCTTCCCCTGATACACCGAAAATATATACATTTTTAGACCCTTATTTTATACTCATTTTTGGTGATATTACACTTTAATGGAAGGTATTTTGATGTTTTCTTGCAGGTTGTTGATTTTTAGGGCTTAAAGCAAAATGAAAGAAAAAAGGATGAAATTTGGAGTCAAAATTAGGTTTTTGAAGCAATGCTCAGTGCCGATAGCGCAGAACAACTTACGGTTGAAGATTTTTCCTCAGCACCGACGGCGCCAAAGGCGGTGCGAACCCCGTTTCTAGAAGGTTTGATGTATTTGGATGATTTTTTGAAGAGTTTTTGGAGGCACCTCTTGGAGAACCGACCTTGAGCTCTATTTGGGGTTGAATTTCATTAGAAAAAGTACTCCTCTACGTTTTTCACTCCTCTACGTTCATTTTTCGCACCACATCATTCCATTCCACTACCATATTGAATTCAATTTTTGATTATTCTTTCACAGTTTAGAGTTTTTGTGGTGAGATTTAGTAGCGCAGAACAACTTACGGTTGAAGATTTCTCCTCAGCACCGACGGCGCCAAAGGCGGTGCAAACCCCGTTTCTAGGAGGTTCCAAATATTTGGACGACTTTTTGAAGTGGTTTTTGAGGGA
>NW_018218770.1:23459-27826 GCF_001263595.1 Phalaenopsis equestris
AGTAGTTTCCTTTATCTTTCTCCCTACTCTGAGATATGGTGAAATGAAGAGATAATTTGGATGTGCCAATGTTAAAATTTAAAATAAATTGTGATGGTTTTTCAACTTCGCTCTTAATTTACTTTTTGATCTATCAAATTGAATTGTTAAAATATGTTGTGAAACATATGATCCAGGAAATGGAGTATGAGTTTTACAATAGAGTGAGAATCACATTTAAGTCCACGAAGGAGTATTTTGCTCATGGAATTAAGTGTAAATAAATAGGGAAATATACATTATTGGGTGTAGAATTGAAGATTTTTAGGGTGGCAGACTAAATTCCCCAATTTGATCTTAATGTTTAAGAACTAAAGCGAGAGCTATCCTTCAGTTGAAGGGAAGTGGGAGCTATAGAGTGGGAGCCGTTATCTTCCTAGCCTAGCCACGGATTTAGGGACTAAACACTGAGATTTGCCAATGATTTTCTATGCACTGTATCAGGGTAGAGAATTAAAATTGATCCTATTTGGCACAATACATATTATGAACATTTATCATATCTCATTTTACCATAGTCTCATTGTAGTGGGAATGATGCTTTTTCACATAAGAATCTTCGTTACATAAATATAGTTAATAGACTAGTATTTACTGTTTTAAACTTTACATTTTTTTTTTTGATAATAGTTTAGAAATTTAATTTTTTATTATTGCAAAAAATATTTAGTTTAAGTAATTGTTTTTTTTTAAATTAGAAAGTTTTCTAAAAGTGCATATTGTATAAATTCTTTGTGGGTTCGATGTTCATGTCTTAATCAAAAAGTTCTATATTACTTGATAATGATATGTATACTTGCGTAGTATCCCAATATTAATTGATTATACTTATTTAAATTTTACACAATCTATCGCAACAAAAAAATCGGATCAAGTTATTGGCTCCGTTGCCGGGGAAGATAACAGTTAAATTAAATAGTTTTGATAATTTAGGAAATTTAGAGATAATATATATACCATAAAAAAATCAAAAATAAAAAATCCAAAAAGAAATATTTTTATTAGAGTGCTTATTTTACTTTGCTTACTTTATTTGCTTATGGGAAATATTAGATCTGAAGGTTTCAAACCTTACGATTCAAAATTAGAATGTACTAGTAGAAAAATTTGAAAACAAAAAAGAGAAATTAAAAATTTTCAAGAAATAAATAATAACTTAAATATTTTAATAAATGAAAATCGACAAAGACCTTTATAAGATTATGCGAATCCGACAGCAGATGAACTTCACTTGACTATTCAAAATCCTGATGTTGCTGCTAATTCATTTGAGCTTAAACCTGCTATTATCTAGATGAAACAAAATAATCAGATTGGAGGATCACCTACTGAAGATCCTAACTTACAACTTGCTAGTTTTCTTGAAATTTATGCTATATTTAAATATGACGGAGTGTCTAATGATGTTGTTAGGCTTAAACTTTTTCCTTTTTCATTAAGGGATAAAGCCAAGGCTTGGTATTAGCACCTAGATCTATTAGAACTTGGGGAGAACTATCACAAAATTTTTTGGCTAAATACTTTCCACCCTCGAAAATCGCTAAGCTTAGAAATGATATTACATCTTTTTGTCTGTATGAAGGGGAATCAATATATGAAGCCTCGGAATGAACTAAAGATCTTCTTAGAAACTGTCCACACCATGCTTTTCTAGATTGGTTAATAATTCAAACATTTTCTAATGGATTAGTAGGATCACATAGATCTATTATAGATGCTACTGCGGGTGGTTCATTAATGTCAAAACCTTTTGATGAAGCATATTCTTTGATTGCAGAAATGACTACTAATAATTTTTAATGGCCCTCTGAAAGGGTAAATCCTAAGGATTGCTAATGCAATGTCTATTTTGGCATCTAAAATTGCAGTTATTTCTAAAAAGATTGATCAAATGGGAGTGAAGTATTCTCAAATACCCCCAGTATTAGAGGAGAATTCACTAAGACACATTATTGATACTCGATCATCTTATGAAACTTTAAATGCTATAAATAATCAAAATAACAATCCCTATTCTAATTATTTTAACCCTGGATGGAAAAATCACCCTAATTTTAGTTGGAATAATTATAATAACTCGGTGAATCCGTTCAGAAATCTGAACAATCAAGTAAATCCTAATTCTTAACCTTATTATCCTCCAGGATTTAACTCCAACCCTAACCGACAAGTTAAGGAAAGAAGTTGACGATGGAAGAAGTAATGTTGAATATGGGAAATCAAATACAGAATTAAGGGGCTGCTATTAGAAATATTGAAAATCAATTAGGACATATTGCTACTACACTTAGTAATAAACCTTCTAAAATTCTTCTAAGTGTTATGGAAGTTAATCCAAAAGATCAAAATAAAGAGCAAATTAAAGTTATTTAATTACAAAGTGGAAAAGAAGTTGAAACAAGTATCCAAAGAGAAACTGAAGTTGATGAAGAAAAGGAAGAAATGGAAAATGATCAACAGGAAAATGAACAAACATAGGTCCCTGTAGAAAAACCATTGCCTCTGTTGCCTTAAAGACTGAAGTAGAAGAATAAAAATAAATAATTTACAAAATTTTTGGAAATCTTTAAAAAGTTAACGATAAATATTCCTTTTGTTGAAGCTTTGGAACAAATACCAAGTTATGTGAAATTTATGAAGGATGTATTAAACAAGAAAAGGAAGTTTACAGATCATAAAACTATTGCACTCAGTGAAGAGTGTAGTGGTATTATTCAGAAAAAGCTTCCTAAGAAACTAAAAGATCCTGGTAGTTTTACTATACCTTGTGCAATTGGGGAAAAGTTTTACGGAAAAGATTTATGTTATTTAGGAGCGAGTATCAATCTTATACCTTTATCAATTTTTAAACGCTTAGATTTGGGAGAAATTTCGTCTATTACTGTAACTCTTCAGTTAGTCAATTGATCAATAACTTATCCAAAAGGAGATATAGAAGACGTGCTAGTAAGAGTAAATAAATTTATTTTCTTTGTATACTTTATAGTATTGGTTATGGAGGAAGATAAAGAGATTCCTAATATTTTAGGGAGACCATTTCTTGCAACAGGGAGAGCTGTAATAGATGTGCAAAAAGAAGAATTAATAATGAGGGTTAATGATCAAGAAGTGAAATTTAATATAGCAAAAGCTATGAAATATCCTGCAATAGAAAATATAATGCAGGATGGAAGTAGCTAATTATTAATTATCTAAGTAATGAGCAGTTTAAGAATGAGTTCAAAGATAAATTAAAGCAAGGAGAAATTTTTGACACTAAAGATGAAGTAAAAGAAGAAGATTTGGATTATATTCAAGGCAAATTTGAAGCATTAGACTTGCTGGAAAATGATAGTAAAAATCTTATTCCTTCAAGTATTAAATCACTTGAACATGAATTGAAGATATTACCTACCAATTTAAAATATATATTTTTAGGAGAGTCATCTACATTGCCTGTTATTATATCTTCTGAGTTAACTGAAATTTAGGAATAAAAGTTGATTGAGATGTTGAAAAAGTATAAAAAGGCTTTTGGATGGACTTTAGCAGATATTAAAAGAATTAGTCCTTCAATTTATATGCACAAAATTTTATTAGATGAACAATATGAATCTAAAGCGGATCCTCAAAGAAGATTAAACCCAATAATGGAAGAAGTTGTTAATAAAGAGATTTTAAAGTGGTTAGATGTTGGAATAATATATCCTATTTCAGATAGTGCTTGAGTAAGCCCAATTCACTGTGTTTCGAGGAAAGGAGGAGTGACTGTTGAAGAAAATGAGAAAAATAAATTAATACAAATAAGAAAAGTAACTCATTGGTGAATTTGCATTGACTATAAAAAACTAAATATTGCCACCAGAAAAGATCATGTTCCTTTACCCTTTCTAGACCAAATGTTGGATAGATTGGCTGGAAAAAAATATTATTGCTTTTTAGATGGATATACCAGATATCACCAAATTCTAATTTCTCTAAAGGATCAAGAGAATACAAAGTTTACAAGCCCATACAAAATATTTGCTATTCGTAGAATGTCTTTTGGACTATGTAATGCACCTGATTTCAAAGATGCATGATGTCAATTTTTAGCAATTTTATAGAGCATGGAATGAAAGTGTTTATGGATGGTTTTTCTGTATTTGGGACTTCGATTGAGTTATATCTTAATAATTTAGAAAAAGTTCTGGAAGGATGTGAAAAAAATCAACCTAATTATAAATTGAGAAAAATGTCAATTTATGGTTGCAGGAGGTATTGTTCTTGGGCATAAAATTTATGAAAAGGGCATGGAAGTAGATCCTGCAAAAATCCAAGTTATAGAAAAATTACCACCTCCTAATAGT
>NW_018218770.1:28237-31452 GCF_001263595.1 Phalaenopsis equestris
ACTACTACTGAAAGAGAGTTATTAGCTATTGTTAATACCTTTGATAAATTTAGATCTTATTTAATTGGAACTAAATGTATAGTGCATACAAATCATTCTGCTATTAAATAATTGATGCAAAAGAAGGATGTTAAACCAAGATTAATTAGATGGATACTTCTATTTCAAAAGTTTGATTTTATTGTGGTTGATAGAAAGGGAAATGATAATCAAATAACTGATTGTTTGTCTAGAATAAAAATAGAAATATTAATTAATCTTGCAAAAAAAATTTTAGAAAATTTTCCTGATGAACATTTATATAGTATTGATGAAATGGATGTACCATGGTATAGTGATATAGTAAACTATATTGTAAGTGATATTCTATCACCTGATATTAAGAATCCACAATTAAAGAAATTTATCTATGATTCGAAAGACTATTTTTGGGATGACTCATATTTATATAAACAATGTGATCTAATTATTAGAAGATGTGTGCCTTATGAAAAAACTCAACAGATAATTGAAAGATGCAATGATTCTAAATTTGGAGGACATTTTGGAACAAATAGAACTGCATATAAAATTTTGCAAGCTGGATTTTATTGGCCTACTATTTTTAGAGGAGTTAATGAATATATTAAAACATGCAATAGATGTCAACGAGTAGGAAATATTTCTAAAAGAAATGAAATGCCTCTAAATTACACGTTGGAAGTTAAAATTTTTGATGTGTGGGGATTAAACTTTATTGGACCAATTTAACCTTTCATTTAGAAATTTATTTATATTACTTGTTGTTGATTATATGTCTAAGTGGATTGAAGTTATTGTTGTGCCTAGATGTGATGCTCGGAGTGTTTCTAAATTTTTAATTAAAAAGATTTTTACAAGGTATGAAATGCCGAGAGTGATCATTACTGATGGAGGATCACATTTCAGGAATAAAAGAATTGAAAAATTGATCAAGAAATATGATATAATGCATAGATTCTCTACTGCCTATCATCTTCAGACTAGTGGTCTAGCAGAAATATCAACCATGAAATTAAGCACAATTTAGAAAAAGCTGTAAATCCTTATAAATTGGATTGATCTACTAGACTAGATATTACATTATGGGCATACAGAACTGCTTATAAAACTTTTATAGGAATGTCCTCTTATAGATTGATTTTTGGAAAAACATGTCATTTACCACTAGAATTGGAACATAAAGCATTTTGAGCTATTAAAGAATTTAATTTTAATTTAAAGGATGCATGTGAGAAAAATTTATCGCAACTCAATGAACTTGAGGAGATTTAAAATGAAACATATGATAATGCAAAAATCTATAAAGAGAAAATGAAAATATAGCATGATCAGAAGATTATTAAGAAGAAAATTGAACCTGGACAAGAAGTTCTACTATATAATACAAGATTAAGATAATTTACAAGAAAACTAAAATCTAGATGGTTAGAACCATTTAAAGTGATTAAATTCTATCATTATGGAGCTGTTGTTATTAAAGATCCTAACACTGGAAAGATATTTAAAGTTAACGGGCATCGTTTGAAATATTATTATGAATGACACATATCTCTGTCTAAAGAAGTTTTAATGTTAAGTCAACCCAACTAAACAAATGGTATGTCGGGCTGACGATATTAAACCAAGCGCTATATGGGAGGAAACCCATACTTATATTGCTATGTATTACTATTTTGTTTGATAAAGTGTCTTATATATTAGTAGTTAATAATCCTACACAATTGCATTTTTTATAAATTAAATTGAAAAAAAAAATTTGGAGTTTTGGAATATTGGTATTAGAGGAAAATTTGGAATCAAATTAAAAAAAAATGAAAGTCGCAATTTTGGCCACTGGCTCCGACGACACTAGATTGGGCGCCGACGGTGCCGTAAATAATGGACATCAGCGTCGGCAGTGCCAATCGGGAGCGTTGACAGTGTCGAGTATAGTTGGACGGTTTTAGACGACTTTTGGCAGATTTTGGCACGATTCCACTTCATAATCACTGACGGAAAGAGTTTAAAAAGGCCTAGAAACATTCTTAGACGCCTAAACACTTCCTATTTTTGGATTCCATGGCTTCCAATTCCAGAAATACTTTAAGATAGAGAATTTTGAATAAAAGAAAGTTTATTAGTTTTGACGCACATCGATTATATGATAAAGTTATTACGAAGATGAGATTGATCAAGGAAAGAGGATTTATTAATCATGGAGTGATCGATCCAACTGGTCCGATTGATAAGATCATTTTGCAAAGGCATTGAGAAGTTCTGTGTTACACTATGTCTGCGATTGTCGTAACTGTGGTGAAGGAGTTTTATGCAAACTTACATGGAATTACTCAAGGTGTTTTCTTCGTACGAGGTAAGGTTGTACCATTTACTTCTACAAGGATTAATGAATTGTATATGATAGACAATGTTCAAATCTGTCATTATACAAGTTTCATTCCTACATGAGATTTGATGCAAGACATATATAATTTTCTGACGCATCAAAGTGAGATGTGGGAGGTAAGAGATGAAGGATATGTTAGTTTCTCCACTTCATTACTTAATCCAATCTCGAAGCAATGACATTTCTTTATTCCTGCAAAGGTACTCCCTACTATGAAAATTAGTAAAGTCACCAAAGAATGTGCTATTTTAAATTACTGCATCAAATGGAAAAACCCATTGATATAGGGTCAATTATATTTAAATCTATTATGGGTATCCTTACTAATGAACCAATTTTTGGACTTGGGCATCCATCTACCATCTTTTTTATTTACAGTCAAGACCAAGTACCATATGAAAGTTGGGAAAAGACTTTATTACCTTAGGAGCCCATGATCCATATTGAAGATAATTATTTTGGAAATAGAAATGAAGTATTAGAAGCCATCATAGATCAATCTTCACATGCTTCAACTCCATTAATACCACCAACAGTTGGAAGTTCGTTTGCTTTGGAAAAGAAATTAAAGAAAATTGAAAGGGAACTTCAGATTATTATAAATGCAGTAGGAGATCTTAAATACCTTTTTGACTACCTAGATTGGAGAATAAAAGAAAATTTTGATCACACTGGAACTATTGAAGCAGGATTAGTACGGATGTTTAAAGAAAATGGGTGGATCGAAGAAAATTTGACAGATAAATTCCCTTACTTATCCTTCTACAACTTATATATTCATCACCAATCTATGGGAGATATCAGAGGAGGA
>NW_018218770.1:31691-33325 GCF_001263595.1 Phalaenopsis equestris
TATATGTTCATTACCAATCTATGGGAGATATTAGAGGAGGAGAAAGCACTAAAGGAAAGGCGTAATAATTGAATACTTTAGATTCTCTATCTATTTTAGAACATTATATATATTTAGTGTATTTGAGTGGATTCGATTTGATTTGGTTTGTTTTTGCTTTAGAATTCTGAACTTTGATTGTGTGTATAGTTTTGTGACAGCGTTTCATGTTGTGGCTTGATTTTGACACTGATTTATAATTAGTTTGTTTAATATGTGTGATTGTGTAATTAAAAAAAAGTGTTTGTAATAATTGCACTTTCATATATAAAAGTTAGTTTGTTGTTGCTTGTGAAAATTGGTGTTTGTGAAATATTTTGTTTGCAAAATATTGTTAAATAAAAAATTGTGTCTAAAATACTAAAAATTTTTTGAGTAAGTTGATAGGAAATTTAAAAATTAAAAAAATTAAAATATGGAATTTTTCGGGCCTTCAGCACTTAAGGCGCTGGCATCGGCCCTGACGGCGCCCTCGACCCGACAACAGATTAAACCCCTAAAAATTCACAATTTTTACTGTGGCCACCATTTTTTACGCTTAAGTCATCTTCAACTTTTGGTTTGGACGATTAGGACTTGATTTTGGGCGGATTTGAGGCGATTTTGAGGCAAAGAAACTTCGGATTTCATGTTTACTAGGTAAGAGCTAGACTTTAAAGTAAAAATTTTTGGTTTTCACCAGAGATTTTTCTTGCATTAACTAGATCTAAAATATTGAAATTTATTTTTTAGAAATTTTGAGAAAATGCTTTGAAACTCTTGTTTAGTGATTTGAAGTTTAAAATGTTTTACATTTTGATTTTTGGAATTTTGGGGTTTATTCAGAATTTTTCAATAAGAATTTTACAAATTTTTTTAGATTTCTTATGACACCTAGATCGAGCAAAAAAAAAAAGAATATGATGAGCAGAGATTTGTTAGCTTTAGAGTTAGTGCTCGATTTCATAGTTTGCAAGAAAATAAAAAAGTGATTCAGGACCGAGGTTTTAAGAATCTGGGAGGAGAAGTTAAACTTTTGATTATTGCTCGACAGTGGGAAAATTTTTGCTATTTTACTGTTGATGCGATAGCTGGGATTTTAAGGAAATTTTATGTCAACCTTCTGTAGCTTTTGATGATTTTGCTTTTGTTCGAGGAAAAATGGTGGAGTTTACTCCAAGAAAAATTAATGAGTTGTATCAGTTAGAAGATGTGTATAGATGCCAGTATTATTCTTTTTTTGCTACAGATCAGGCTTTAGATGAAGTTATTCTTTTCTGACTAGTGATCAAAGGGGCTTGGAAAATAAAGAATGGAGTTAAAGTTAACTTTCCCCTTTCTATGTTAAATGTAGTATCTTAGGCTTGACATTACTTTATTTCCGGGAGGATGACTCCAATGAATCATCATAGCGAACTAACCAAGGATAGAGCCATCTTGAACTTCTGCATTCAGCAAGTGATGGATATAAATGTAGGCTCTATCATTTATATGAACACTTGATCTATTGCTCTGGGAGAGACCACTGGTGGATTGGTGCACACTGCTCTGATTTACACACTTTGTGAGCATGCAGGAGTTGATTTCAGACCTGATGAGGAGAGGATTGAGCCTCA
>NW_018218770.1:33739-41873 GCF_001263595.1 Phalaenopsis equestris
GTTTGTTTTTATTCTATGTGATTGTATCCTTTGTGTTGTGATATTGTTGAGACTTTATTTGTTATGTTATGTTAAACTGTAATGTCAAAAAATGTTTTCATTTTTAGAATTTAATTTACTTTTGTTGTTATTTTTAGCACTTTGTTATGTATTGTGATTATCTCTTTCTCAGCAAATTTTATATGTATTATGTGCAATTTAATATTTTTAGCCTTGCAGTTTTCATATTAGCACCTGCAGCATTTCAAAATTTATGTTCAAAAATTAGAATCTCCAACATGTATGAATTTTTTTTATGTATTTAGTACTTTCTTTTACCCTTCATTTTTAAAGCTCTTCATGTAAAAATCTTTTAAAAAATTTAAGTTTATGGGGGGGGGGGGGAAGAAATATCATTATTAGAAAAGAACTTAATTTTATTTGTCCTCACTTAACTATATTTTCAAAATTTTAAATTTAACATGAATGGAAATTTGTATTTTTGAAGTATTAAAAATCTTAAAGAAATTCAGGCAAAAAGAAAAGAATTAAACTTTATGAAATCTTTAAGTTAATATAAATTTGTTAAGTAAAAAAAATGTAAAACTTTTTTAACTTTAAAAAGAGGATAGTGAAGTTCAAAATCATTAAAGGATATCCAAATATAGTAATCCTCGGAAAAAAAATAAAAAGAAAAGAAAAAGAAAAGAAAAAAAAAGCAAAGAAAAAAAAGAAAAGAAAAAGAAAAGATATGGGGAGAAGCTTGAGGAGATGCCTAATTAAAAATTGACTTCACTTGAATCAACTTAAAGAAAAAGACTTGGACACATTTTATAAAATTTTTATTTGAATGTTAGCTTAATTATTAATAAAGTTTTATGAAGTTCTTTTTCATGTGAATTTTCTAAGTGACTTTAATATGACAAATTATAATTTTTTTTTGAAAGAAATAGAAGATCAGAAACCTTAGAATTAATTACTGAACATCCTTACACCTTTAGTATTAACTAGAATTGTTTTGAATTTTTCTTAAGTTAAACTAATATATTGAGAGAACTAAAATATGGAAGTCTAAAGGTTAAATTCTTTACCATAAGTCATATTTTTATGTTGTAGAGAAGTTACTTGAGGACAAGTAACATGTAAGTTTGGGGGATTTTGATACACCAAAAATATATGCATTTTTATACCCATATTTTATACTCATTTTTGGTGATATTGCACTTTAATGGAAGATATTTTTATGTTTTCTTGTAGGTTATTAATTTTTAGGGCTTAAAGGAAAAATAAAAAAATAAAAAGGATGAAATTTGGAGTCAAAATTACGTTTTTGAAGAAATGCTCAGCGCTAGCAGCTCCGAGGTCAGCACCGACGGTGCAGAACAACTTAAGGCTGGAGATTTTTACTCGGAGATTTTACTTAAGGCTGGAGATTTTTACTCAGTACCAACGACGCCAGACCAGCGTCGACGGCGCCAAAGGCGCTGCAGACCCCATTTCTAGAAGGTTTGATGTATTTAGACAATTTATTGAAGAGTTTTTTGAGGCACCTCTTGGAGAACCAACCTTGGGCACTATTTGGGGCCGAAGTTCATCAGAAAAAGTGCTCCTCTACATTTTTCACTCCTCTACGTTCATTTTTCGCACCACATCATTCCATTCAACTATCATATTATAGTCAATTTTTTATTTTTCTTTCATAGTTTAGAGTTTTTGTGGTGAGAATTAGTGTGAAACTTTTTGTAAGAGTGTTGGAGAAGGAGAAAAGTGAGAGATATCTTCTTCTTGCATTTTTAAGAAAAGGTTACAAAGGATTTGCTTTGAGAAAGAGTTTTCAGATAAGTATTGTTTGTTTATTAGTGTTGTATGAACTTTCTTTTATATATGAAATTTGTGTTTTGTTATTTCTTTCTCATGAAGTCTGAGTACTTCCCTCTATCTTTCTCCCTACTCTGAGATATGGTGAAATAAAGAGATAACATGAATGTGCCAATATTAAAATATAAAATAGTTGTGATGATTTTTCAACTCCAAACTTAATTTACTTTTTGATCTGGCCAATTGAATTGTTAAAATGTGTTGTGAAAAACATGATCCGGGAAATCGAGTATGAGTTCTACGAGAAAGTGAGGATCACATTTGATTCCATGGAGGAGAACATCATTCATGGAATTAAGTGCAAATGAATAGGAAAATATTCTTTGTTGAGTGTAGAATTAGAGAGCCTTTAGGGTGACAGACTAAAATCTTCAATTTGGTCTTATTGTTTAAAAACTGAAGCGAGAGCGAGCCTTCAGGTGAAGGTAAGTGGGAGCTCTGGAGTGGGAGCCGATTCCCTCTTTAGGGATTAAAGACTAAGATTAGCCAATGATTTTCTATGTACTGTATCAGGGTAGAGCATTAAAATTGCTCCTATTTGGTACAATACATATTATGAAAATTTATCTCATCTCATTTTACCATTGCTTCATTGTAGTGGGAAGGATGGTTTTTCACATAAAAATCTTTGTTACATAAACATGTTAATAGACTAGTACTTACTATTTTAAACTTTGCATTTTTTATTTGATAATAGTTTAGAAATTTAATTTTGATTACCTCTCAACAATTGAAATTAGTGACAGTGATTTCAGTGATGTGACAGTGATTTCAATTGACTTTCTGTGAATTTCTTAGCAAATTTATTATTTCCAATTTAAACTTTCTCCGTGGGATCGATATTTGGGGTTTAAATAGAAAGTCCATTATTACTTCCATTATTACTTGATAACAAGACGTACACTTGCGTAGAATCTAAATATTAATTGATTATACTTATTTAAATTTTACACAATCTATCGCAATAAAAAAATTGGATCATTCCCTCCTTTCCTCCCTCCTTCCTTCTCATCTATGTCTCTCTCTTCCTCTCCTCTATCTCTATTATTCTCTCTTTCGTCCTCTCCCACCCACTCTCCAAATCTCTCGATTGATCTCCCTTTCTCCATCCACCTATCAACCTATCTCTCTCCTATTCTCTCTCAATATAGAGATGCTCTCTTCTTCTTTCTCTCCCTCCCTTTTTTTTCTTTCTTGATCTCTCTATCTCTTGCTAGAGAGAGCAAGAGAAAAATAAGAGAGAGAGAGGAGAAAATGAGAGTGTTAGAGAAAGATAAAGAGAGCGAGAGTGGTGTGAGAGAGAAAGCAAGAGACAGAGTGAGAGAAAGATGGGAAGCAAGAGAGAGAGATATGAAGAGTAAGAGAGAGTGAGAAAGTGAGAGCGGAAGAGAGGGAATAACAAAAGGGAGTGGGAGTAAGAGAGGGAGGAATGAGAGAAAGAGAGAGATTGGTTGATGCCACTATCTCTCTTTCACTCACTCTTTATCTGTCTATCTCTTTCTTGTGAAAGAGTGATAGAGAGAGTAGAAAAAGAGAGAGTGAATGAGAGAGATATGAGGGATGGAGACTTAGAGAGGGAAAGGGAGATAGAGAGAGATATAGAGCTACAGAGAAAATAGAGAAAGAGAAAGAATGAGAGATAGTGAGGTAAAGAGAGTGAAAGAAGGAGAGAGTGAGAGAAAGAGGGGGAGGGAGGGATAGATAAAAGGAACAAATAAGAGATAGAGAGTGAGAGAGAGCATGAGAGAGAGAAAGTTAGAGAGAGAATAAATGATTAAAAGAGCAAGAGGAAGAGTAATAGTGAGGGAGGGGTATAGAGAGATAAAGTAAGAGAGATAGTGAGAAAGAGGGAGGGAGAGAGAGAAAGAAAGATAGAGATTGTGAGACAAAAATAGCTAGAGATAGAGAGAGCAAGAGAAGCAAGAAAGAGAGAGAGGGAGAGAGAGAGTGAGAGAAAGCTAGAGAGAGGTAAAGTAATAAAGAGATGGAGCGTAAGAACCAAGAAAGACAGAGGGAGAAAATGAGAGAGGGAGGGATTGAGGGAGAGTGAGAGAGAGAGTGAGTAAGAGATAGAGAAGAGAAAGGAGGAGGGAAGATCTGCAGTGTTTAGCCAACATAAACTATGACCAATTAGTAGTCTGCTGTTTGAATTTAAGTCATAGTTTACATTGACTAATATGTTGAAGATGTTGAAGCCCCTTAAGCCCCAGGCCTCCAGAAAAAATTGATTTAGCTGCTTATTGCCAGCTGGCCCAATGTAGCTGTTTTCTCTGCCCAACCCAGAGAAATCTGTTGAAACATCTTTCCAAGACAAGTTAGGTGCTATTCTTCATTACTGCTTTTAATAGATTGTGGGATCAAAAGGTAGTGAGGATGCCTTCAACAGTGTGGTCCTGCCTCTATTTGAAATAAAAGAGTTGGTCAAGCATTGTAATTGGGAGTTGGTTTTGTCAACTACCACATCAAAATGGGTAAGCTTGGTTTTGTCTTTAAGAAGATGAACTCCCAATTATTTAAAAGGAGTGGACATGGGGGTGAAGCCAGTGAGATTAATAATACATTGTTTGATGGAGGGATAAATTCTTTTACAGAAAAGAACTTGACACTATTCTTTATTAATAATACATTGTTTTATGTACCAACTTAGCAACAGCTTTGTTGGCTTTAGAGAAGATGATAATGTCATATGCATAAATTAAGAGGCTGATATCCAGGGTAGACTTATGATGATATTTGTTATAGCTCTTTCTTTGAGTGGGTCTATAAAAAAATCTAGATAGATAGTCCAAGTCAAGTATAAAGATAGTTGGGGGTAATGGGTCTCGTTGTTTGAGACCCCTGGAGGCTTTAAAGAAGACATGACCTCTCCCATTAATAAAAACTGAATTCACATTTCCTTCCAACCATCTTTTAATGATCAGACATGAAGCACTTGAAGAAACCCTGACCTCCAAGGTATCCATCACAAAATCCCAGTGTAACATGTCATAAGACTTCTTCAAATCAAGTTTCTATATTAGATTTCCCCCTCTGCAAGGATTTTCTAAATCATTTAGTAGTTCTTGAGTTAGAAGCACATTATCCCCTATGTACCTCCCCTTCACAAAGGCTGCCTATTTTGGACTGATTAGATGATGCAAGTGGGCTTGTAGCCTCCTCACTAGAATTTTGCAGATAACTTTAATTACCACATTAGTGAGACTAATTGTTCTAATGTGTTGCCACTGTTCTCTAGTTGAAGATTTAGGAACAAAAACAATTGTGGCAGCACAAAAATACTTTGGTAAATCATGACCCTGGAAAAAGCTTTGTATTGTCAGCACTACATCCCCTTTAATTGTGTCCCAAGCTTTCTAGTAGAAATTAGATGTGAAGTAATTTGGACCTGCTGATCTAGCACTATCTATGGTGGAGAGGGCAAGCCAAATTTCCTCCTCAGTTGGAACTTCAACAAGATTGATATTGGAACTATATTCATGATCAGAGAGAAATAATTCTGGGTCCAACTGCACTCGTTGTTGGTTTGGGCTTTGCATTAACTTTTTACAATATTCCACAGCACTTCAGCGATTTAAGTTGAGTCCTTGATCTTTTCCATGATCAGCCTTTATGGAGTGAATGATATTACATTTCATTTTATATTCGATGCAAGCGTGATAGTACTTTGTGTTCTTGTCCCCATACATAAATATGTCTGTGGAAGCTTTTTGTTTCAGAAAATCTTCCTGCCATGCCACAATTGTAAGAAGTTTTTCATTTTTTTCTATAAGTGAAACTTCATCTCCCAAACCATTGACAACAATAATTTCTAAGCCCACCAGTTCCCATTCAGCTTGTTCTACCCCAGCCAAAACATTACCAAAAGTGTTTCTATTCCATTAAGTGAGGCCTTCCCATCTTTTTTTGCAGGCACCATAGTTTGATTAAGGGGCTTGGATGATCAATGTCCCTCCAATGAGCTTTAACAGTTGTAAGAAAATCCTTGTGAGTAGATCACATATTCAAATATCTGAAAAGATTTTTTCCTTGGTGATGAGCAACAGAGATAATAATAAGAAGAGTCCTGTGATCTGATCCAGCCAGGCTAAGGAAAGTGACAGTGGTGTGGAGGAAGTTCTAAAGCCAGTGGTCATTGAAAAGGAATTTGTAAAGTCTCTCCCAGAGCTTGCCCTTTCTCCAAGAGAAATCAGGTTCAGTGTAAACCATATCAAAGAATTCAGGGGCCTGTCTATTATCATTAAATTTATTCATAGTGGAAGAGTTGGGGATCTGCCTCCCCTCTTTTTAGCAAGAGAGGCAAGGAAATTAAAATTCCCTTACCATCCATCTTTTATTAAAATGCTGACTAATGAGATAGAGTTCTTCCCACAGTTCCAATTTAGCAGTTTTTGTGCACCCAACGTAGACAATGGTTGCAGCTCCATCCTGACCAGCCAAAGAAAAAGAAAAATGAAGGAATTTGGGGTGATTCTACAGAATGACACATCCTAGCTCTAATCTACAAAAAATCCAGAATTTGTTATTTAAATTCTAGAATAAACAAAATCCCGGGAAGAATTTTAAGAATTTTTTGGGGTTATGATGGGCTAAAGGTTCCAAAATGGCCAAACACCATAACTTGTATTTTCTATTTAAATGTTGTAGCCTTTTTTAGAGAAAGGTGGTGGGAAATCTATCTTATATTTCAGCATAGGATATAATCATGATGGTAAAACTTAGCTCTCCCCCTAGTAAGCCTAGAGAGAGACTCCATTCTAGTAAATCTGAACTTCCAGCCTCCAATATGTAGGTGTCTTCCTTCCCCTGGTATTTTCTTCTTCTTTCTTCTTTTCTGAATCTTCCATTCAACTTAAAATGTCTATTGCATTTCTTAAAATAGGTTAGGGGATAGAACATCAGTAAAATCTTGCAGTGTATCAATATTTTGTAGGATGTCTTCTACCACTTGTTCTGGTGGAGGATCAATATCTATTCTGGGGGATAGGATTAGGACCTACTTTAATAGGCTCCACATTCTCTGCAAGCTCCCCATTCTCTACAGGCTCCTCCACAGATTATTCAACAACCGTTCCTTCCTCAAGTTCCACAAGGATGGCTTGATTTTTGCCTCCTCTTAGCCTTCCTCAAGTTCCACAACTGGTTCCACAAGGATGGCTTGATTTTTGCCTCCTCTTAAAGGTTTTAGATTTGGGTGTAGTCCATAGCAGTGATCATTAGTATGACCAAACATGCTGCAATGATTATAATAATGTGGAAGTTGTTCCATTATAATTGGTTGCCAGTAACCAACATGTGCAGTGCCTAGCCACACCTCATGAATAAGTGGTAAGACGATGTCCCTTTCTATCAAAATCCTAGCCACAAATGGTTTTGAGATGTTGAATGCGGAGATATCAAGCTTCATTGGTCAGCAAAGTAAAGCCCCTATAGAGAACATAACACTATGATTGAAAAAGTGTAATTTCAGATTTGGGAGTTCAAACCAAATTGGTATAATGGCTAATTCCTTCTTAGGATCAAATGCTGGAGTCCATTTAAGGAGATTCATATCTTCAATTTGAGTTAATTTCTTAGCAAAGACTTTAGCATAATCTTCTTCCTTGATGAGCTGTACCATGACATGCCTGCCATCAAATAGCCTAATTTTCTAGTTTCTAACCAGCTTCAAATCAACAAAGGTTTTCCTAATTGAATCCATATTAGGGTGATCCATTAGAAACTTCCCAATTAAAGCTAATTTGTAGTTCTTAGCCAAATCAATGACTTCTTATTCAGAAAAGATTATGGCATGTTTTCATGCTTTCTTACTGCCTTTCAAAATAAGGTCACACTCGATCTTGCCTTCAATAACATCATAATAAGCTTGTAGGAAAACCAGCAAGTCACCAAGTGAAGACCCACTTGGATCAAGTCTAGTGACTATTGCGTAGGTTTGTTTGCCAACAAAGTTAGGGTCAGTTGCAACCAGTTCTGCTGCCATGGGGAGGATGAGGTGAACAATGCAAATAGACCAGAAATGCAGCCCAGGACCCAATAACAGTAAATCAGTGGAATAATAATAAAAAAATTCAAACCTGAAATAACCCTGAAAGTTTTCATAACTCAAAAATGAAACCAAAGAAGAAGTAAAATAGGGAAGAAGCCTCACTACAAGCAAAAATCTATCCCCCACTGCCTTGACTACCAGCCTAAAATGAAGAATCTCCATTGGAGAAACCCTAGAGCAGTCGCCACCATGAACTCCATCATATATATATATATATAAACCATTGACAAC
>NW_018218770.1:41883-95341 GCF_001263595.1 Phalaenopsis equestris
TATATTTGAAAAGTAATATTATAATTTTTAAAAGTATGAGACCGAATTGATCTCATATATGCAATATTTTAAATAAACGAGCGTAACACCACAAGTGATGTACCTATCCGGAGGAATAACACATTACTTTACAGTGAGACTCAATTAAATAAACCATAGAATGTATGCATCTGTTCTTGTCTACAAAACCTTTTATGTTGACCAACAAGTTTCCTTATTTAATATAAAAGATTAAATAGGGTTTATATTAAGTTGGGTGATAAGCCCCTAGTGTGTGTTATTTTTCTGCATGTTTTATGTCAATTTAAATCCCCGGTAACAGTTTCAAAAACTTGACCCATCTTGAAATTACGCAGCAATTTAGATTTTAAAAATATTGCTAAAAACTTGACTGAACTTATAATAAGTAGTTAATGTGCAAAATAGAAAATGTTATAAGATATATAAAATAGTTCATACACTAGTGGTTCTACACAAGTGCACGTATCATTTAGAGTAATATAGGGCTTTCTTTAAAAACCCCAATATCGATCTCACAGAGAAGCGCAATAAAAAATTCCTTAAGAATTAGCTTGGTTTAATGAATTAGTTTGGATGATGGGTACATTAGTTTGGAAGATGGAATTTCTTGTGATAATAGCATAAATCACAATATTCAAACTATAAAAATTAAAGTAAGAAGGATAAGTTAAAATGAGTTTAATGAATGCTAACAGAAATATAACTAAAAAGACTAAATTTACTAAACTAATTTCTAAACTTGAAAGTTAAATTTACTAAGACTAAACAAAGTTTTATGACTAAGAGTTCAAATTTAAGAAAACTTCCTTCCCATTTACAATGAGTACATAGTTAGTGAAGTAATTAAAATCATTCTCTCTCCAGAGCTCTCACTTCTCCCTCTCCTGAGGGCTAACGATCTCGCTTTAGTTTCCAAGCAACTAGTTGGCATTAGTTTCCAATCAAATGGACTTAATTGGAGATTTTGATCTATCACCTCAAAATCTCCAATTCTGCGTCCAACAAAATATATTTCTCTATTTATTTGCACTCAATCACATGGATTATATTCTCACCCATAAAATTGAATGTGACTCTTACCTTGTTTAGAAAACATAGACCTTTTGAATCTTATGTTTCTCAACAAATTTTAACATTTTAATTAGCCAAATTGAAAAGTAAATGAAGATTAGAGTTTAAATCATCACAAATTATTTACATTTAAAACCGTATTAAAAAAGTCAATTCTTCATAAAATCGTATTAAAGAAGACTATTCAAAATTCATGAGAAGGATACGACGAAACACCGATTTCATATATAAAAACAAGTTAATAAAATAAAGAAAGAAAAGAACACAACTTATCTCACACTCCTTCACAAGCAAATCCTTAGAAGTTCCCTTCAAGCACTTTATCTCTTTGCTATCGAACTAAATTATCTCCTAGAAATGTAATGAAGAAAAAATCTCTCACCTTCCCTAGAAGAAAATTCTCTTTTCTACAAAGCCTTCCTCTCACTCTCACGCCACACTCATGCCCTAGACTCCTCTCTTTTTTAATTTGGGGCTGCCTCCTTTAAAAAAGAATTCAAAATTCCCTCGCAAATTCTCTCCAAAATTCACACCTTTTGAATCCCAAAAGACATGTCCATTCATTCAAGAGACATATCCGTTCATTAAAGAGCCTTCCAAAGTATTTATATGCATTGAATCACTCCATAGGGCGTTTGAAACATTTGAAGCCTTCAAAATCCGCACAAAATTTGTCTCGAATTGCCTTACTCCATCTTATATCATCTCTAGTGCCTCTGACACCAGTTTTGGTGCCTTAGGCTTCGATTCTCTGGATTCTAGCACCTCTGGCACCAATTTTGGCACCTCAGGCGCCACCTTGCAGCAGCTCCACCATTTTGCTCCCTTTGACTACATTTCAGCTCCGTTTCACCCCATTTTAGTTGTGTTTCGCTCCAAACAGATATAACTACAAAATAAGAATAAAAACAACCTTTATTTAAAGTGTAATTTCATTCAAAAATATATTCAAGTCAGAATTTCCTTTCTTGCTCATTTTTACTCAAAATTGTACCATTTTTGCTTCATATTTCTATTTCTTATTTTGCTTCATTTGTCCAAAAGTCAATTTTTGGTACCTGAAACAAACAATATGCAAAATACCTTCCTTTAAAGTGTAATATTATTAAAAATCATTAAAATAGAGCATAAAATAATATATAAAAAAGTAGGTAATTTCTATGCATGTCAAAATCCCCCAAACTTAAACGTTACTTGTCCTCAAGTGACTCTTCTACTACATAAAATTATGACTTAGGATAGAGATTAATTTATAAACATCTATACTTAAATTTAATTAATAACATAGTATAATTTAAGAAAAAACTTTTAATAACTTAGATTAAAACTATAAGTATATGAATACTTAGTAGTCAAATCTATGATTTCTGAATCTTCATTCATTTCAAGAAAAACTATAATTTGTTATGTCAATAATAGTTAGAATATCCATATGAAAAAGAATTTCATGAAAAATTTTCTATTATGGCTACTCATACTCAAATACAAGTTTACAAAATGTAATAAAGCCTTTTTCTCAAGTTGATTTAATTTTTTAATAGGCATCTCCTCAAGCTTCTCCTCACATTCCTTTTTTCCTTTTCTTTTTTCCTTTTTTTTATTCAGGATCTTTTCAATCATTTCTTTTCTTTTCTTTTTCAAGTGAGGATTACTATATATGGATAACCTTTAATAATTTTGATTATAATTTTAAATTTCATTATCCTCTTCTTAAAGTTAAAACTTTTAACCTTTCTTCACTTTATAAATTCAAATTAATTTTGATGATTTTTAATAAATTCTCATTCTTTACTTCTTACATGAAACTCTAAGATTCTTTATACTTCAAAAATACAATTTCTTTTACTTTAAATAAAAAATATAATCTTATCCTTTCATACCAAATATCTTTAACTTTAGAATTGACCTTCGTTATTAAAAACTTTTACCTAAATTTACCATAATATTTTCAAACATAAATATAGTAATTTAAAGTTAAACTCTAATACCCAAGGTCATGTTAAATTAATTTTTAAAATATAGTCAATTGAGGACAAATAAAATTTAGTTTACTTCTTTTTAAGAGAAATTTTTCTTTCCCCCAAACTTGAATTTTTAAATATTTTACACTTAATTCCATAAAATGTAGTTGGAAGAAAAAGTAAAAGTTAAATCTACTAACTACTACAACATCCTATCAAATTCATATACTTGCATAATTAGGATAAAATGAATGTAGGATAAAGTAAATCTAGCCTAAAACATGCTTGCACTAATATTAAACTAAAAGGAAGTATACTAACTTTAAAATTTAATTTTCTTCCTACCCCAAAACTTGATTTTAAACACTTGATTTTAAACATGTTAAACATGTATAACATTCAATATAGAAAATATAAGCAGGAAGAAAAAAAGTTCAGAAATTCTATCCATCACAAACATATATAAGTATTCATCAGGACATAATAATATGCAATAGAAAGTAAGTCTAAACTAAAATATGATCGATAAAATGGAAAGAAAGGTCTAACAGGCAGAATAGATATTGACATTGTAATATATATATATATTTATGTGTTATCCAAATCTTTATATTATTTTAACAAAAATACAAACACACATGATAAATGAGGTCAATTCTTCCTTTAAGTCATTGCATCTCACTAACTTACTTCCAATTTCTAACGGAATAACTACACAAATATATTAAATACCTATAAATAATTTTATAGATTCTAATCCCAAAGATAAGATTATCCCTTATATATTGGTTCGTGTGCACCAACCTCGATCATCACCTTATCCCAATAATTAATCACCCCTAGCAGTAATAAAGATAATTTAAATTCATTCACATGTTACTCATCAAATAGGTTAGCTACTCCAATCAATTGAAAATAAAGTCAGAGAAAGAAGTAACAAAATTGAGATGGAATTGTCGCAATTAAAACTAATCTTGTCTCTGGTGGACTCATCAATCCAATTACTACAAGTGAATATATAAGTCTAGCCATAATAAGAAGTTAAGGAATCACCTCCCTCATAACATATAAAAATCAAATCAAACCACTAAAAATCCAAACATCCTCCAATCATCAATCAAAATAATCAATTCACAGCAAACAAAATACAATACTAACAATCATAACTCTCAAGCACACTAAATCAAACCACACTAATAACTATCGGTTGCCTCCCATAAAGCGCTTTATTTAATGTCGTCAGCCTGACAAATGATTCCACCTGTATCAAAATTCCATTTAAGTAATCCTTGATCAATAACAAAATTTTTTTCCATATCTAGGGATTCCTACAAAGTACTCAAATTAAAATTTTTCATTAAGGTCTTCCTTTTCAAATTGATTCATATCCTTGTTCCTCATATTTATTTCCTGATCCAATATACTTCTAGTGATTTTCTCAATAGTCATATTAATATCATCCTTAAGTTTTATAAGAAATGGATCTTTATACTTTCGTTCAGGGTTGTCTTTCAATTCTTCCCATTAGCACTGAGTAAATGGTAGAGGTAATCTTTCTATATTTACCTTAGTTTAGGAAATAGGTTTTTCTAATTCCTTAGGAATTTTTTTTGTTGGCCTTTCAATCTCCTTATCCTCATTTCTCAACTCAAATTTCTTTTGAAACACATCCTCAAATTCTTTTCTAAATATTAGTTTGATAATTTTAAATTGCTCATCATTCATATCCTTAGAGTTTATCTTAAGGCACTAGATAAAATCTCTGAGGGGGGGGGACCTAATAACTGCATTAAAAATCTACCCCAACTGGTTTTCTATAATCCTTATTGCGACCTCTTGATTTTCCAACTCACTCTTTTGACTTTCCAAAAGACCCACCAATTGAATCACATCCTCTTCTAATAGTGACTCCTCCTCAATATGTTGGTTGGAGTTAAATCCTAGATGAAAATAAAGTTCATTATTATAATAGCCATGATTTTTCCAACTACATGTCCGATTAAATTGTTTATCTTCTCAAAATTGGTCTCCTCCTCCAAAATTATCGTTCTTATTAAAATTCAAATGATTTTCCCAGCCTAGATTGTAATAATCAAAATAAGAATTATGTATCTCATGGCCAGTTTCAATCCATAATCCAAATAAATTTTCCTCAATAATTGGGGTTCCTTGAAGATATCTTTCTATTTATTGATCCAACCTCGACTCAATATCTGCAACCTGAGAAATTAAAAATGAAGCATATCTTCTTGAATCACTCTCTTGGGGTTTACTCTTTCAAAACTACTAGCATTATTATCCAAATATGAATATTCATTATATCTTTGATCCACCATTTCTACATTAAATTCATTGAGTTTTTCAAATCTCTCCCAAAAGTTCTCTTCAAATCTGACTTGTAAAATTTAAGGTCCGTAGCTCCTGAACTACGCATACAAATCTAAAGATTTAACTAATAGGACAGATATCAAAAATATTTTTGGTACTTTGAATTTTATTCAAAACAAATACAATTTAAATAAACACAATATATAATAATACAATAAATTCCAAATATATGTCTTATATGTTTAACTAAAATTCTCATAAAGTTCTTACAGTAGCTTACTGACAACGATGACTAAAACTTGATGAGCCCCTGACATGTGCTATTTTTTCTGTGTGTTTTATGTCAATTTAAATCCTCGATAATAAAGAAAAATACTTGACCAGTCCTAAAATTATGCAGCAATTTAGCTTTAAAAAATATGGCTAAAAACATGACCCAATTTATATTAAGTAGTTAATGTACAAAATTAAAATGTTTTAAAATATATAAAATAGTTCACACACTAGTGGTTCTATGCAAGTACACATATCGCTTCAATATAATATATGGTTAAAAACCACAGTATCGATCCCACTGAGAAGCACAGTAAAAAATCCCTTAAGAGTAATTCTAGTATACTACTATCAAGTCTTAGTTTGGAAGATGGAAATTCTTATGATAATAACATAAATCACAATATTCAAACTATAAAAATTAAAGTAAGAAGGACAAATTAAGATGGGTTTAATGAATGCTAACAAAAATGTAACTCAAAGAACTAAGTTTACTAAACTAATTTCTAAACTTCAAAGCTAAATTTACTAAGACTAAACAAATGTTTGTACCAAAGAGTTCAAATTTAAGAAAGCATCATTCCCCTTTACAAAGAGTACATGGTTATTGAAGTAATTAAAATCATTTAAAATTATATATAAAATTATATTGTGCCAAATAGGATTTATCCTATTATTTAACCTCTGTCAAGTGCATAAAGAACATTAACTAATCCAAAGTTTGGTCCCTACTTCCGTGGTTAGGTTGGGAGGATACCAACTCTCATTCCAGAGCTCCCACTTCTCCCTCGCTTGAGGGCTAACAATCTTGCATTAGTTTCCAATCAACTGGACCAAATTGAGAATTTTAATCTATCAGCTTAAAATCTTTAATTCTGTGTCCAACAAATTATATCCCCCTATTTATTTGCACTCAACCTCACGGATTACATTGTCATCCATGAAATTGAATGTGACTCTTAACTCGTTGTAGAAAGCATAGCCCTTTTGAATTTTATGTTTCTCAAGAAATTTTAACCTTTCAATTGGCCAAATTAAAAAGTAAATGAAGATTAGAGTTTGAATCATAACAAATTATTGACATTTAAAACTATAGAAAACAAATTCTATTCTTCACAAAATCTTATCTCAAAGTAGGGAGCAGGATAAAGAAGTCTACTCATGATTCATGGGAAGGATACAAAAAAATAAGGATTCATATATAAAACAAGTTTACAAAATAAGATAAGTAAAAGACACAACTTATCTCACAATCCTTCCCAAGCAAATCTCTAGAAGTTCTCACCAAGCCTTTCTCTCTACCAAGCCTTTCTCTCTTTACAATCTTTACAATCCCACTTAATTCTCTCTTAGAAGTGTAATGAAGAAGAAATCTCTCACCTTCCCTCTCCTCTTAGGACCCTAGATCAAAATCCTCTCTTCTTTAAAACCTTCCTCTCACTCTCATGCCACACTCATGCCCTAGACTCCTCTCCTTTTTAGTTAGGGGCTACCTCCTTTCAAAAATAATTCAAAATTCACTCCCCAATTATCTCCAAAAGTCACACATTTTGAATCCCAAATAACATGTTCATTCATTAAAGAAACATATTCCTTCATTAAAGAGCCTTCCAAAGTGTTTAGATGCATTGAATCACTGCATGGGGCATTTGAAACATTTGGAGTCTTTAAAATCCGCTCAAAATTCATTTTAAACTACCTTAATCAGTCTTATATTGTCTTTGGTACTAGTTTTGGCACCACATATTTCAGTTCTCTGGATTCTAGTGCCTCTAACACTCGTTTTGGCACCTCAGACACCACCCTGCTTCAGCTCCACATTTCAGCTCCGTTTGGCTCTGTTTCAGCTCCATTTCACCGTGTTTTAATTGTGTTTCGCTCCTAATAGATATACCTACAAAATAAGAATGAAAAAAAACTTTCTTTAAAGTGTAATTTTATTTAAAAATATGTGAGAAATTTAAAGTAGATTAAACATAGAAAGACATGTCGAAATGTGTCAAGTCAGAATTTTCTATTTTACTCGTTTTTACTTCAAATTGCACCATTTTTGCTTCATTTTCTCCAAAAGTCCATTTTTTGTATCTTACACCAAAAATATGCAAAATACCTTCCTTTAAAGTGTAATTTCATTAAAAATCATTAAAATTGAGCATAAATAAATATATAAAAAAGTGGGTAATTTTTAGGCGTGTCACTGGGTTCAAAAGTTCCTTATAGAGACAAGCCCCTATTGTTAATTACATCTTAAGTGATCAAAGTCGCTTAAAAATACACTCAATTAGATTAGTGATTTTGCCTTAAAGAATTTTAAAGTTTGAGTTTTAGGATTGGACATTTGAAATTCAAAAGGGAATTGATCAAGTAAGAATAGTTTTTTTTAGGAATGCAAACGAATGGAAGGTAGAAGATGTTTTATCTCTCTCTCCCTCCCCATATTTCTCTCGCTCTCTCTCTCTCTTTCTCATGCTACCCTTCTCACTCTTTTCTCTCCATCCCTCCCTTTTCTCCCTCTCTCTATCTTCTAACCTCTCTTTCTATCTTTACATATATCTCTCTCTCTTTTTCTCTCACTCTCATTCTCTATCGGTGACTTCTCATACAATCCTACTGTTTGGTTTCAATTTTAAGAAAATTTAATTTGATGTTTCATATTACCAGTTTTCATTATTGAGGGCTTATACTTGCATGACATAATCATACAAATAGCCTAGATGATAGAAGGTTTTATGTAATAACGAACATCAAACTTGGAGCCTAAAGCAGGTTAAGGCTTATATTGCACAACATGATTGTGTAATGGCCTAAAGATAATTTGAGGATTTATGTCATATTAGCCGGCTACCCCGAGATCCTATGGCATGTTATTTAATTTTATGGAAAGAAGTGTTGTTATAGATTCTATTGCTCTCTTAAAGTTGTTCTTTTGTACATTCTTGTCATGCTGCCCACAGTGTTAACTCCAAGCTCCTCATCAAAGTGACAGCTCCAGGTCTTCATGTTTAAGGTTTTACAGTTTATGTGACAGGTTTTGTTGTTGTCCAAGTGTTATGGGGGTTGGTTAAAGTTGATTACAGCGACCTCAGTTACGATCCCACAGTTCCCTCATTCTAGCACCACTATTTTCTTTTGAATATAGGTCTAAATAAGTGGTTAAACTGATTTAAACTAGGGAGATCTCGCTAGCAACCGTAGGTTACCTCATCCAAGGGACTCTCATAAATTCCAAAGGACGTATTATATTGTTTGTTTTTTTGAAAGTGTTGTTTAATTTTGAAGAAGTATATCTTGAAAAGTGTCATTTTGTCTTTGGAAAAGTGTTTTAACGAAGCATGCATAATGCATTAAAGCAATAATAAATTGCAAATATAAAATGATAATAAAGAAACTGTAAATGCTTACCTATTATCCTCTTGCTGCTCTCGCTGAAATGTTAGCATTCATAATCATATATATATTGCAAAGTAAAAGTAAGAGTAATGAAGCCTTAATGATTTAAAATTGAAAGAGACTGCAATTCATAACTTGGTGAATTCCTAAAGTTTTTAAGGATGATTTTCTTGAACAAAGCATAGTAAGTTCAATTTCTCTTCAAAATATCCAAAAGATTATAAAAATGTTCGTGGCATAGCCCTAAACAACTCTTAAAAATCTCTATCTCGAGTTCATTTGAACTTACTATGTTGTTGAATAGATCACCTCGAGGTTTGTTAAATTTAAGTTGTGCTCAATTGTATTTCTCAATTAACCCATGAGAGAGGGTTCAAGCAAGCTTAAGCTTGTAGTGTTGGAAGGGGATTAATTATGGTACATTTTCCAACTAACACTCAAGTTTTTTTAGATTAAACTTAGCTCACTACAAAGCTCAAAAGACTCAGGTGTCAAATGTGTAATTCAGGAAAATTCATACTAAGAAGATTTAATTAAAAGATTAACCTATGACTCAACCATTGGTTTAGGATTTTTTTTTAGTGGATTATTGACTTACTAACTTATGTCCCAAACATTTATCTCTTTAAAGTCAATTTTATCTTCCAATGTTTCACAATTTGGGTAATTAAACTTATTCCCCTCTTTTCTAAAAGTGAAGGTTAATGGGTTTCTACCTTTTACTCTTATGTTTCAATCACCTTGGTATATTGCTTGGAATCAAACATCACTCTTTAAGCCCTCAACTCAACCTAAATCTTAATTAGGGGGCAAAAAGGTGGAAATTACAAATTTTCCCCGAAGGCTTCTATCTTCATAAATCTTTTAAATTAATTTACATGAGCTTGAAAATTTGCAGACCTATCTCTCCTGGGTTAATTAGGTACCAGAGAAGAAATCATATTTTTTTGATTTTTATTTTATTTATAAATTTAATTCATTTAATTAAATAAGGTAAAGTTTTTGTCCTTAAGAAAATTATTGGAGATTCACGTAGGTCAGAGATCCACTTGGGTTAAATTTCATGAATTTTTGAATTATATTTTAATTTATATAATTATTTGTTTATTTTGGTGATTAATGGAATAGAAATTACATTTTATTTTAAAAAATCAATTTTATATTTTTCATTGATCTCTTTGACTCCAAGGAACTTAATAAATTTATTTTACATTTTTCTGATATTGATTTTATTTTTTATAATTATTTTAGAGAAAATTAGGAAAAATACATTTTTAGCATTTAAAAATTCATAAATTTCTTTAGAAAATTAGGAAAAATAATCTAATTAGTCCCAAGTGATCAAGGAATAATTAGAGACATTTTGGTGAATTTCTATATTTTTGTATCAAGGAACAATTAGAGACATTTTGGTGAATTTCTATATTTTTGTGATTGTTTTGAAATTTTAATTTTTTTTAAATTCAAAAATAGCCAAAAAATGAACTATTTGTTGTAATATCAATTTTGTTTTTTCTTGGATGCCTCTAGTCACAAGGAAAACTATAAAACCACTTTTTATAATCTTTTAGTTATATTTCAATTTTTGTAATTATTTTAGAGTCAAAATCTCATTTTCTTTGAAAAATAGACTTTAGTGGTTAAATCAATTTAAAATGGTACCAAATTTTTATAGAAGCTTAAGGTGATCATGAGCCTTAGTGTGGCTCAATTTTTTTAATTTTTTGATTGATAGTTTTATTTATTTATTTTTTATGGGTTTTAATGATTTAAATTAGGAAATTGTATTTCAAAAACAATTTAAAAAACATTTAAACTTAAGTTTTATTTTTCTTACACATTTCAAAAACATTTAAACTTAAGTTTTATTTTTCTTACACTCCTCTGTCCGCATTGAACCTACCAAGGCAAACCTTTTATTTTTCTAATTTTTATTTTAGTTTTCATAATTATTTTAAGCAAAAGGGTGAATTAACTTTGGAAATTATGGTTCACCATGCAAGAAGTGCTCTTTGACTTTGCAAAAATTAGAGAACATTTCCACTCACAGAGATAACAAACCCGCAAAATTTCATTTTATGGTGATTAATATTTAATTAATTATGATTTAATGAAGGTTTAAGGTATTTAATTAATTTAAAAATAAACATAAGTTAAATAATTTTGTTCTTTGGTCCACATGATTCTCCTCTATTCACAAAGAACAAAGGTATTTTTAATTTATTTTTATGATTTTTCTATACCAAGTTATGAATTTTTTAAGTTTTCTAAATTAATTAAATAAAAAAGATAAATTTTTTTATTTACCAACATTGGCGCTAGTGCAACCTGAGACTCATCGAAGCCCCACGAGTTGTCGCACTATTGGATTCCACCTTATGAGTCAGCTGTCACGTGTCCGGGCTTTATGCTCTATTCCATCCATCCAATATGATCTGATCCATCCATCTGATACACGCATGATCGAACGGCTCCTAGTCATCATCATCAAATGACGTAACCCATAAACCGTTCATTTTCTAAACTTAATTTCTCCCTTAATTCTCAATTAAATTGTGCAAGGTTTGTTCCTACACCATAATCTAGCCGAGACAAACACATCTATATAGTTACATGCTCATGAAATCAAATATCTCTTCACAATTGGTGAAACCAAGCAAAAAATTAGGGTTGGTGGTTTATTCCTTTGTCCAAGAGGTGAGGCCTTGATTGGTTATTTGCAGAAGCTTCAGTGAAGTCCAACAACCTCCTCAAAATGTCATCTTCCTCTGGCATAATGTCAAGGTAGGAATTCGATAAAAGGGTGGCACACTCTTAATCTAGCTCTAAGACAGAGTGCTCAAATGATGGGGATTTTAGTGGGGAACTTCGTCTCTTACTCTAGTGAAGCTTAAGAGAGAGTTAATTTAGGGAATTAATTGAGTTGGAGGGATGTTCATGAAAAGTCTTGACTTTTGAATTTGAAATTGAGGCTAATTAGTGAGAATTAATGCAGAAAAATGGTTGGGATTGTCTTCCCAGAGTTGCTAAGGAGTCTGGTGAAAATTTGGCAGAGTTTTGTTAGAGTTTTATCACTCTTCTCTCTTTTGTCATGGGAGGTCCTCTATTTAGAGAAGCGGCTCTGGTGGCCAACAGGGCATGCCATGGTGGCAAGGCCCTGTACAACCACTTAGGTGGAGGGAAGAAAGGTTGTGATGGCCAATTTGAACCATTTGGGACCTCTCGGACACAACATTTTTCGGTGGTTGAGGTGGATTCATGTCACCTCTATGCTCAGGGAAGTCAGGGGGACCGAGTGGTCATCCAATTTGGTTTCAAGGTGGCTCTAAGGCTTTGTTCCAAAGGGAAAGTGAGGTTTGGATAAGATGGCTAGGTTTGGGTTTAACCCTTGGTCAAGTGCTTAGGTATGGTCCCAAAGTGGTTAGGTAATTTGAACTGAGCCCAAGGATGGTTTGGGTGAGGTCAAACGGCTGGCTTAGGCATGAAAGCAAGTTTTAAATATTGCATGAAAAAGGTAAATCCTAGTGGAGAGGTAAAAGGGAGTGGTCACCTCCATTTGCCAAATTTTGTAATTTTGACTTTGTGATGTCTATGGAGGGCTCCGTGGGAATGTCATTCCATGTATGATACCATGGGAAACTTTTATTCAAAAGGAAACTTATTTTTATGAAATTTTTGCGGAGAAGATGCATCATGCTCAATTTAGATAAAAGCTCATGTGCATGCATGGTATGATTGTTATGATGCCCAAGATGAACATTTTAATAAAAATGGGATGATGAGGAAGGGATTTATGTCATGTGGGCTCAATTTGGGCCTTTTAAAATCAATTTCATGGGCTTTTAAATATGCATATGGGTATTGGCTTTTAAAGTGTGCATGAAAGGTTTAAATGGAAATTAGCCATATGCTAATGAAATTGGGCTTGGTTTTGATTGAAATTGAGTTTGAACTTTGAAATTGGATAGGTTTGGAGTTAATTAAATGAAAATCGGGGGTCAATTTGATTAATTGGGTGCAAATTGGGGGTCCTTTAGGGGCAATTTGGAAGTAATTTTGGTAGATTTGGCCATAATTGAATACAATGGGTGATTCAAATTGATTTTGGAGACATTTAGAGTGAATTTTTTGATTTTAGGAATTTTGGAGATTTTAGAGGAATTTAGGGGCAAAATTGGGATTTTAGTCAATATTGGTCAATTAGGCAAAATTGGGCCCATTGGGTGGTTGGGATTGGTTTAGGGGAGGTTTGGAATTATTTGGGAAGTTTTGGAATATGAAGGGTTTTTTGGTAATGTTTTGCAATTTTAGGGGTACTTTAAGAATTTTGGGGAAATCATGTTGTTTTAATCAATTTGGGTAGTTTGAAATGGGTTGTCATGATTTTTAGAGAGAATTTGATGATTTGAGCCTCTTTTGAAAATTTAGGGTTCCACAAGAATTTTGGTAAATTTTGGCAAAATTGAGTATTTTAGGTGGGTTTAGAGTTTAAGGGTATTTGGTCATGGGTCTATACCACACTTAACCACTTTGGAACCAACCCTTGCCAAATGTCAACTCTTTCATGAACCTTCAAAAGTTTGTCCTAGCCAACCCAACCATTTGAGTTTCTAAAAGAGCAAAGGGGAAAAAGGTTCAATGAGACTAGATTTTAGGGTTTAAGGATAAGTAAGGAATTGTGATGTTCTTGAGTATGTGAAAGACCAAGCCCTAGCCACCTAGGGTTGTCCTAAGTTCAACAATCCTATGGGGACTCATCCTTGAATCTTGACATGTTGGTCTCAACTTTCCAAGTGCTAGAGGTTTATGACCATCCATGTAGGATTTAAAAGAGAGCTAGGAGATGGTTTAAATTCTATGTTGGTGGGCTCCATCTCTAGTTTTCTAGGATAGTCAAAAGGAAATTCCTATGGATAGATCCTAAGCGCTAAGAGGAAGAAAAGACCTTACTAAAATTGAGGTCAACATATGGACCCTCAATAGGCGTTGTGTGCTAACTAAGCACACCAAGCATATTGGCGTTAAACAAAGAGATCAACAAAACCAATGCAAACACTCCAAGCCAACACACTTAGAACAACATGTAGAAAGAGTGAAGTAGGTTTCCGCTAGGAGTATCAGGTGGACCTTCGATCAAGACCGAAGAGTCCCGAACTCTTACTGGGAGTTAGCGAGTGAACCTTTAAATTGGCAAATTCTAAAGGTAGATCTAAAATTTGTGCCACGATTTTGTGTTAGTTCACCATTACAAAGGTTTGCTTTATGAATTTATGAAGACAACCATTAGGAGAACTGATGGTCACGATGAAGAATTGATTTATTTCATTTGTTTCTTTGGTTTGGATTTGATTTTATTTGAAATTTTTGTTTTGATTCCAATTTTGAGGAGATTTTGGAAATCAAGAAAAAGTAAAGAGACAGAATCGAGGTGGAAAGCAGAGGGAATCACATCCAACTCGAAAGACCAATCAAGGAAAATAAGTACTACATTAGGAAGGAAAGCATAGGGACTCACATCCAACCTAAGAGGTAGCAAAAGTACAACTCACATTGGGAAGGAAAGCACAGGGACTTACACCCAACCTAAGGGGTGACGAGTGGTGCTACGATGAGAATATAATGCTTACTTTATTTAAGGGGGTCTCACACCTATCTTAAAGTGCACAGATGAGATTTGGATGCCTTACTCCATTTAAGGTGGTCTTATACCTATCTCGAGGAGATGAGAATCAAGATTTGGGTTCTGGCTCCAAGATTGGAATTAGAATTTGGGTACCAACCCTAGAGAGATGAGAATCAAAAGCCTTCATTTAAGGTGGTCTTATACTGATCTAAAGAGATGAGAATAGGATGTCTTACTCCATTTAAGGTGGACTTATACCTATCTTGGAATGGTGGGAATCATAATTTGGGTACTGACCTTGACATGAGAATTGGAATTTGAGTACCAATCCTAGAATGAGAATCAAAATTTGGGTACCAAGCTTGAAAAAAGGAGGGAATCATAATTTGGGTATTGATCCCAAGATGAGAATTGAAATTTTGGTACTAACCCTGAAAGGATGAGAATTAGAAGCCTTACTCCATTAAGGTGAGCTTACATCAACCTTGAAGAGATGAGAATAGGATGTCTTACTCCATTTAAGGTGGTCTTATGCTTGTCTCAGAAAGGTGAGAATCAGAATTTGGGTAGTGACCCCAGAATGAGATTGGGAATTTGGGTACCAATCCCATAATAAGAATTGGAGTTTGAGTACAAACCTCAAAAAAGGAGGGAATCAAAATTTGGCATTGATCTCAAGATAAGAACTGGAATTTGAGTACCAATCCAAGAATGAGAATTAAAATTTTAGTACCGACCTTAGAAAAGGGGAGAATCAAAATTTAGGTACTGTTTCTGAGATGAGAATTAGAAATTGAGTACCAATCTTAGAATGAGAATCAGAATTTGGGCACTGAACTCCAAAAAGAGAGAATAAAAAATTGGGTACTGATCCTGAGATGGGAATTGGAATTTGAGTACCAATCCCAGAATGGAGATTAAAATCTAGGTACTGACCTCAAAATAAGAGTTCCGTTGAGAAGGAATTGTCACCTTATTTTCCAAATCTGAAAAAAAATTTGGGGATTCAGTGAAAAATTTGTTAAAGTTTGTAAGGAATTGAATTGTGGAAGATTTAGATTTGTAGAGATTATGGAAAGTTCTTGAGCTTTTGTGAGAGTTCAGAGTTCGAGAGATTTTCTTTTCTTACATTTCCTTTTAAGTTTTCAATTTTTTGGGTGTTTTCATATTTTCAATTTATTTCTTGTTTATTTTTTTATTTTCCTATTATCTTTTGAACTCCTTTTGTTATTATTTGTCATTATATTTTTAAAGTTCTTTGTTCAACATTCCTTAAATCAAGTCAAGCTCAACTTAGTTGCATTCATAGTCAATTTCATAGAAACTAAAGGCAAACGTGCCATGTTCATTTCCATTTAATTGTTAAAAGACGTACATAATGTGATTCCATATATATTTAAATGCACCAAAATGGTTTCTGACATCAATCGTCTGAAAATCATACTGAGACATTGTAACTTCAAGTGGATATCCTCTAAATTTTTGTATCATTTCTCAAAATTTCCACCATTCTATCCATGTATGCCTAGTAAACTACATAGGTAATAACATCACCTTTTAAGCCACCAACAGAAATAAAATTTTATATAGGTGTGCATTAAAGGTGTGCTATCTCCATATATTTTATAACTCAAGAGGATGCAAGGTCTCTAGGTCTGAATTTGTCACAAATATGAACGACCTCTTCTCTTTGCTCATTCTTCAGAAAGTGATTGAGATTTTCTGATAATGAACTGCCAGAATGCAGTGCTTAGCCACATTTGCACCATTTCCCTTGTTTGAAGTATCATATAAAGATCCATTTCTCATAACATTTAAAGATGATAATAATATGAAATAAGAGAAAATCACCAGAATAATATTGAATCTAGAAAGAAATTTGAGGAACAAGGATATGAATCTATCCATTTCTCATAAAATTTAAAGATGATAATAATATGAAATAAGAGAGAATCACCAGAATAATATTGAATCTAGAACGAAATTTGAGGAACAAGGATATGAATCAATCTGAAAAGGAAGAGCTGAAAAAAAAAATTTGAGGAATTTATAGGAATCCTTTGATCTGGAAAATATTAGGTGATTGATCAAGGTTTACTTAAATGGAATTTTAATACAGATGGAATCATTTGTCGGGCTGATGACGTTAAACAAAGCACTCTATGGGAGGAAACCCATAGTTATCAGTGTGGTTTGATTTAAGTGTGGTTGAGAGTTATGATTGTTAATGTTTTATTGTGTTTTCTTAAGTGTGGATTGATCAGTTGGATTGATGATTGGTAGATGTTTGGATTGTTAATAGTTTGATTTGATTTTTGTGTGTCATGAGGGAGGTGATTGCTTAACTTTTTATTATGGCTAGACCTATATATTCTCTTGTAGTAGTTGGATTGATGAGTCCACTACGATTCGGGTCTCACCCAGACTTTAGTTTTACAAGGGACATCATGAACTTTAACAGTGACAATTTCATCTTAATTTTGCTACTTATTTTCTCTGACTTTGTTTTCATTTGATAAAAGTAGCTAACCTATTTGATGAGTAACCTATGGATGAATTTACACTATCCTTATAACTGCTAGAGGTGCTTAATTATTGATATTTCGTGATGTTTGGGGTTGGTGCTCGAGAACCAATATATCAAGGATAATCTTATCTTTGGGATTAGAATCTATAAAATCATTTATAAGTATCCAATAAATCTGTGTAGTGATTCCGTTAGAAATTGGAAGTAATTTAGTGTGATGCAATGAGTTAAAGGAAGAATTGACCTCATTCATCATGTGTGTTTGTGTTACAATAATTTAAAGATTTGGAGAACACATAAATATATATATTCCTAAGCTGATAACTATTCTACTTGTTAGATCTTTCTTTCCATTTTATTGAGCATGTTTTTTTTAGATTTACATTCTATTACACATTGTTTTGTCCCTATGAATACTTTTAAATGTTTGTGATAGATAGAATTTTTGAACCATTTTTTTTTCTAATTTTATTTTCTGCATTGAATGTTATACATGTTTAAAATCAAGTTTGTGGGTAGGAAGAAAAATAAATGAAAAATAAATTTTAAAGTGTGGGTAGGAAGAAAAATAAATTTTAAAGTAGTATATTTCCTTATAGTTTAATGTTATTGCAAGCATGTTTTAGGCTTGATTTACTTTATCCTGCATTCATTCTATCCTGATTATTTACGCATATGAATTTGATAGAATGTTGTAATAGCTATTAAATTCAACTTTTACTTTTTCTTCATGATACATTTTATGGAATTAAGTGTAAAATATTTAAAAATTCAAGTTTGGGGGTAAGAAAATTTTCTTTAAAAAAAGAAAGCTATATTTATTTGTCCTCAATTAACTATATTTTTAAAATTAATTTAACATGACCTTGGATATTAGAGTTTAACTTTAAATGACTATATTTATGTTTGTAAATATTATGGTAAATTTAGGTAAAAGTTTTTAATAATGAAGGTCAATTCTAAAGTTAAAGATATTTGGCATGAAAGGACAAAACTATGTTTTTCTATTTAAAGTAAAGGAAATTATATTTTTTAAGTATTAAGAATATTACAGAATCATGTAAGAAGAAAATAATGAAGATTAATGAAAAATCATAAACTAATATGAATTTATAAAGTGAAGAAAGGTAAGGAGTTTTGACTTTAAGAAGGGAATAATGGAGTTCAAAATTATTAAAGGCTATCCAGATATAGTAATTCTAACTTGAAAAAGAAAAAGAAAAGATCCTAAAAGAAAAAAAAGAAGGAAAAAAAGAAGAAGAAAAGAAAAAAAAAAGAAAAAGAAAAGAAAAAAGGAATGTGAGGAGAAGCTTGAGGAGTAGCCTAATAAAAAATTAGCTTCACTTGAATCAACTTAAGGAAAAGACTTTATTACATTTTCTAAACTTGAAATTGAATATTAGCACCTTTACTAGTAAATTTTTTATATAGTTCCTTTTATTATGAATGTTCTAAGTATCCTTGATATGAAAAATTGCAATTCTTCTTTAAATGAATAAAGATTCAGAAATCTTAAATTTGAATACTAGGAAATCTTAAATTTGAATACTAAGTGCTCTTTAACTTAGAGTTGGAATCTAAGTTATTAAATATTTTTCTTAAATTTTACTATTTTATTTATTAAGATAAAGTATAGAAGTTTATAAGTTAATCTCTATCATAAGTCATATTTTTATGTGCTAAAAGCGTCACTTGAAGACGAGTAACGTTTAAGTTTGAGGGATTTTGATATGCCTAAAAATTACCTACGTTTTCATATATATTTTATGCTCAATTTTAATGATTTTTAATGATATTACAATTTAAAGGAAGACATTTTATATATTTTTAGTTTCAAGTACAAGAAAAGAACTTTTAGAGAAAATGAAGCAAAAATGGTGCAATTTGGAATAAAAATGAGGAAGAAAGAAAATTCTGACTTGGCACATTTCGTTGGATTTCTATGCTTAATCTAATTTATGTTTCTCAAATATTTTTGAATTAAATTACACTTTAAAGAAAGGTTGTTTTCATGCTTATTTTGTAGGTATATCTGTTAAAAGCAAAACACAACAGAAACCGAGCAAAACAGAGCCAAACAAAACAAAATGGTGAAGCTGATGCGGAGTGGTGCATGATGCGCTAAACCGGTGCATGATGCACCAAAATCCATAGAACTAGCACATGATGCGCCAGAGATGAATTTTTACGGATTAAGGCAGTTTGAGATGAATTTTGGGTGAATTTTCAAAGGGACCCCTAGTGATTTAATACATCTAGACACTTTGGAAGGTTCTTTTATGAAGGGATATGTCTCCTGGCGGACTTGGATCAATGAACATATCTTTTAAATTCAAAAGAGTTGACTTTTGAATATATTTTTGGAGGGAATTTTGAATTCTTTTGGAGTGGGGTAGTATTTTATAAAAGAGGGGAAGTTTAGGGCTTGAGGAGGAGTTTTGGGGGCATGACTGTGGTGTGTGTGTATGTGAGCGGCATGAGAATGAGAAGATGGAAAGGGAGAGAGAGAGAAAATCAAGGGATTGGAGATTTTATTCAAGGATTGTAAGAGGAGAGGGAAGGTGATAGATTTCTTCTTCATTGCATTTCTAGGAGAGAATTGAGAGTGCTTGTAAGGAGAGAAAGTCTTAAAGAGAACTTCTATTTGCTTGGGAAGGAATGTGAGATTAGTTGTGTCTTTTATTTCTTTTATTTTGTAAACTTATTTTTATTAATGAAATTTGCATTTTCTCGTATCCTTTTCATGAATTCTGATTTATCCACTTTATCCTTCCCCCTACTTTGAGATATGGTTTTGTGAAGAATTGATTTTATTTTATACGGTTTTAAATGTCAATAATTTGTGATGATTTGAACCCAGACCTTCATTTGCTTTTTGATTTGACCAATTGAAATGTTAAAATATGTTGAGAAACATATGTTCTCAAAGGGTTATGATTTCTACAACATGGGGAGAATCAAATTTGATTTCATGGGAGAGTATTTCATCCATGGAGTTGGGTGCAAACAAATAGGGAAATACACTTTGTTGGATGCAGAATTGAAGATTTTAAGGTGATAGATCAAAATCCCTAATTTGGTCCAGTTGATTAAAAACTGATGCGAGATTGTTAGCCCTCAGGTGAGAGATTAGTGGGAGCTCTAGAGTGGCAGCCATCATCCTCCCAGCCTAACCACAAATATTGGGACCAAACTCTGGATTAATCAATGTTCTTTATGCACTCGGAAGAGGGTAAAGAATATGATTGCTCCTATTTTGATTTTTAATTTCTTCACAATCTATATACTGATTGTAAAGGGGAAGGATTCTTCCTTAAACTTGAACTCTTCATCACAAAACTTTATTTAGTCTTAGTAAATTTAATTTTGAAGTTTAGTAAATAGTTTAGTAAACTTAGTTCTTTTTGTTACATTTCTTTTAACATTCATTATACCCATTTTAAATTGTCTTTCTTACTTTAATTTTTATAGTTTGAATATTGTGATTTATATTACTATCATAAGAATTTCTATCTTCCAAACTAAGACTTGATAGTAGTAGACTAGAATTAGCCTAAAAAATTTCTTACTGAGCTTCTCTGTAGGATTGATATTGGGATTTTTAAAGAAAGCCCTATATTACTTGAAGCGATACATGCACTTGCATAGAAGCACTAGTGTGTGAATCATTTTATATATTTTATAACATTTTGATTTTGCACATTAACTAATTAATATAAATTGGTTCAAGTTTTTGGCCATATTTTTTAAAGCAAAATTACTGCGTAAATTTTGGGACGGGTCAAATTTTTTACACTACTACTAGGGATTTAAATTGACATAAAACACAGAGAAAAATGACACATACTATGGGAGCATAAATCATCTACATAACATTCAACTTGATTATGAATGAGATCATCAAAGATCCTCATAATTGCTTGCTGATAAGTTGCAATAGCATTCTTCAAACAGTGGCATTACTGTGTAGCAGTGCACTCCAATCAGTGTTCTGAAAGCTGTGACCTTTTCATCTTCTAGCATCATCTTTATCTGATTGTATTCTGATGACCAGTCCCTAAAAGAGAAAATTTTGTGGGTCGACGAAATATTAATCATCAACATTAGGAAGCAAAAATTCATCCTTCGGGCATGCTTTGTTCAAATCTCTGAAATCCATGCACACTCAAATCTGACCATTCCTCTTTCTAATTGACAACACATTGACCATCTAGGTTGTGTACCATTCATCGCAGAAAAACTTAGCATCTATTATTTTTCTTACTTCTGTTGTGACTTGTTCCTCAATCTCCAAACACATTCTTCTAGGAGCTTGTCTAACTGGAGTAGCGGCTTGATCCAAACCCAACTTATGAACTGTAGCCTCTGGGGCTAATCCGGGCATCTCTTCTTAATTCAAGGCAAAACAATCCTTAAACTCCATTAGCAATTTGACTATATTTGCTAAAAAAGACTAGTCTAGGTTCTTTGCTAGGCCTCAAGTTAACTTTTCTTAACTCATCAATTGTTGACTAAATTTCTTCTTCAAACTCTGGTGGGACAACTTCAAATGGAGAATTTTTAAAGTCTTTTGTGGCTTCCAAGCAATCTTCATCAGGCTCATCAGTGACAACCAGGAAAAATTTCATATCATCCATTGGCCCTACCATGTCAAGCCCAAGACCTTGCTTTGAACTGAAAGGTCGACTGATATTACTACATAATTTTTCAAAAAGATTTGATTGGATTTTTTACCACTGTTTAAGTACGAAACCACGTTGAATTAATTTATGAATAGAAGGACAATACCACTCAAATGGTAGTTCTATTAATTCAGATGAAGCAACATATTTTAGTTTTACATCATTTTAAGGGTTGGAAGAAGAACCCAGTAGAGCTTGATTAGTTTTACATCAAAGTCGTGTACCTCCTTAACCACCAAACTATGGATCTTATTAGAATGGATAGGAGTTAGGGTCATAGTTTGCACATAGTTGATAATCCTATCATACATTGATTTGTACTCTTTATTCTTTTCATCTTCTAGAAAAATCTAAAATTGTGGCTTCTTTGAATTTATCAGCATTACTTCCTTCCTTCCTTCTTCTTTCTCAAAATTGTCTTTCAGGCCAATGTTGATCACCAAATTCTTTTTTCCAATGATCCCATCATTTTTTTCCTTAACTTTGTCCCTGACCTCGACCTTGGGTGCGAGCTCTGGAGAAACCTTCACCATTTTACCGCAAGGGAGTGATGAGAGGGTTGCTGACCAAAATTAGATGTTACTCATCTTGTGTCTCTTCCAGCTCTTTTTCTTTATTTGATGAGGCATTTCTAGAGAAAATTGTCTTCTTTGAAGGTGTGTAGTAAGTGACATCTTCATGGATTCTAACTTCATGCACAAAATATGGCTGTAAATCTCATTTAATGCAACATTCTTGACCGCTTTCATAGTACTTTATACACTAGTGCATAGATGACATAACCATTTGATACTCTTGGATCTAGGGTCGACCTAGTAGAGCATTGAAGCATGTCTTAGAGTCAATTATGTGGAATTTTTTGGTTTTCCTTGCCAGATCACCATTCACCATCTGTAGTTTTATTGATCTAATGACTCTTTCTCCCCTCTAATTGAAGCCTCTTAATATCATCCTGCCAATTTTGAGAACTTGGGCATCGATTTCCAGGTAGGCTAAAGTCCACAGATTCATTACATTTATTGATGCTCTTGGATCAACTAACACCCTAGAGACTGTAAATTTGCCAATAGTGACTAAAAGGTACATAGATTGGTTATGGTCCGCCGTAACGACCGAGAAGTAATTGTCCGTGAAGGTAACACTGTATTATTCTTTTAACGAGCAGATCCCATTTGAGGATTTACCAGCCAATTTGGCTAAGCAAATCTTTGGGTCAAGCACAACTTTAACTAGACTTCTCTCATCTTCTTTGATAAGATCAGAGTGTCATAGATGCTTAGTTAGGCGGCCAACTTTTGTGGATGGGATAACATGTTATATTCCACCTTGCTGTTATCAGTTTCTTCAATTACTTCCCAAACAAGTACTTCATTTGCTGGCAAGGTCAGCTCTCCTTGAGTAACCATATGCTTTACATTGTCTTTTGGACCCATTCTCGAGAGTAAAATTTTTCTGCTTCTTAAGTTGATCTCCGTTATCTCTTCCAAATTTTGCGCTGATATTGTAAGTGTCGTCTCTTGAGCTGGAACAATTGGCTCTTCTGGAGCTAACTCAGTGTTAGAGGGTTTGAGCTTAATTGCAATAGGTGCCCCCAAAATTTGAAAAGGAATAGATCACTTCCCAAGCTATTGTTACTATTGTCATCAACATTCTCCTCCTTATCCCAATCATTGAGGTATTACACAATTTGAGAATTATTATTAGAATTGAAATCAAGGATGCTCTCTTTATCTCTTTCCTCCTTTTCTCTTACTCTCTTTATTCTCTTATTATGGAGAAGGAGAGAGCAAGAAAGAGGCGTTGATAGTATTAAAGAGAGTGCGAATGAAGACTTTCTCTCACTTTCATAATGCTGAAAGAGAGAGAGAGAGAGAGAGAAAGCGAGAGAGGAAAATGAAGAGAAGAAGGGAGATTGAGGGTGAGAGGGAGATAGAACAAGTGAGATAGATAAGAGAGAGAAAGAGGAGAGTGGGAGAAAAGGATAAATATAGTGATAAATAATGGAGGGAGGGAGATTTAGTGTGGAGAGGAGAGAGAGACAAATAGTGAAATGGATGAGAGAGAGATATTGAAATGGGTGAGAGAAAGAAAGATAGAGGCAGTAAGAGAGTGAGAGGGAGAGAGAAAGAGAGAGAGTCCGAGAGAGGGAGGAGAGAGAGAGGAAGCTAGTGAGGGAATGAAGGATAACGGTAGTGAGAGAATGAAAAATGATCCTCGTCCATCCCTCATATCCCCTCTCTATATCTCTTTCCATTTCTATGTTTTTGCCTCTCTTGCTATCTCTATTCTCCTGCTTTCTCTTACTCTTCCTCTCTCTCTCTCTCTTACTCCCTCTCTCTCACACTCCCTCGCTTCTTTCTTACTCTTAATATTTCTTTCTCTTTGTCTCATTATAAGAGATGGGGAGACTAACTTGATAATTTGAGAAAGAAGATAGATAGAGAAGAGAGTAGAGAATGAAAGATCATAAAAGAGAGAAGGTGTGAGAGGGTAGAATGAGTTCATACTCTCTATCTCTCCCACTTCTCACTTACACTCTCACTATCACACACACATTCTTCTCTCTCTACCCTCCCTCTCTCAATTTATTTTTTTCTCTCTCTTGATTTTGCTTACATTATCATAAACTTGTCTCTTATAATGAGAGTAAGAGAGAGTGAGAGCAAGAGAAAGAGTAGAGAGGGGAAGAGAAAAGGAGATATCAATGGTGAAATTGAGTGAGAGCGAGAAAGATAGAGAAGGGAAAAAGAGAGAAGGAGAGCATGAGAGAGAGAGGACCAACGTATCTCTCTCTTTCTCTTTTCTCACTATTGATATCTTCCTCTTTCACCCTCCTTCTATCACTGTCCCACTCTCTCACTCACTCACTCACTCACTAGAGAGAGAATATGGAGCATTTTTTCTTTCTCTCTCTACATCTATAGTGAGAGAGGCAGGAGACTGAGATTGAGAACATAGAGCAAGATATCAAGAGTGATTGCAACTGAAAGAGTGAGGTAAGATATAGATTACACCTATCTCACTCTCTCTCACATTTTCTCTCAAACACTCTCTTATTCTCTCTCTATCCCTACCTCTCTATCACTCTATACCAGTCTATCTCTCATAATTCTCCCTTTATCGCTCATTTTATCTCTCACACTCTTTTTTCTCACTCTCCCCACTCTCTCTCTCATCTCTATCTCTTGTGCTATCAAGGGGGAGGAGAGACTGATGGAGTGGGAGAAGTAGAGCAAGATAGACTATAAGAGAGGGAAACAGGTAGAGAAAGAGAGAGATAAAGAGAGTGACAAAGAAGCGAGAGAAAGGGAAGACTTGAAGTAGAGGGAGGGTTTAAAATAAAGGGAGGACAGGGGGAGAGTAAAAGAAGAAAAGAAAAGAAAATTGGGAGAATGTAAGGTAGAGAGAGACTGTGGTATGCTGATATTACGAATTATATAGTTAGTGGTAATTTGCCTTATGGAATGACAAAACAACAGGAAAAGAATTCATTCACGATGTAAAATCTTATTTTTGGGATGACCCATATTTGTATAAATAATGCAAAGATTTAGTAATGAGATGATGTGTGCATTATAAAAAAATTTAAGAAGTTATCCAAAAATGTCATGATTCTTATTTTGAGGTCATTTTGGGAATGATAGAACTATTCATAAAATTTTACAATCTGGATTTTATGGGCCTACACTATTTAGAGATGCTAATATATATATATATATATATATATATATGTGTGCAGCTCTTTTTCTTTATTTGATGAGGCATTTCTAGAGAAAATTGTCTTCTTTGAAGGTGTGTAGTAAGTGACATCTTCATGGATTCTAACTTCATGCACAAAATATGGCTGTAAATCTCATTTAATGCAACATTCTTGACCGCTTTCATAGTACTTTATACACTAGTGCATAGATGACATAACCATTTGATACTCTTGGATCTAGGGTCGACCTAGTAGAGCATTGAAGCATGTCTTAGAGTCAATTATGTGGAATTTTTTGGTTTTCCTTGCCAGATCACCATTCACCATCTGTAGTTTTATTGATCTAATGACTCTTTCTCCCCTCTAATTGAAGCCTCTTAATATCATCCTGCCAATTTTGAGAACTTGTGCATCGATTTCCAGGTAGGCTAAAGTCCACAGATTCATTACATTTATTGATGCTCTTGGATCAACTAACACCCTAGAGACTGTAAATTTGCCAATAGTGACTAAAAGGTACATAGATTGGTTATGGTCCGCCGTAACGACCGACAAGTAATTGTCTGTGAAGGTAACACTGTATTATTCTTTTAACGAGCAGATCCCATTCAAGGATTTACCAGCCAATTTGGCTAAGCAAATCTTTGGGTCAAGCACAACTTTAACTAGACTTCTCTCATCTTCTTTGATAAGATCAGAGTGTCATAGATGCTTAGTTAGGCGGCCAACTTTTGTGGATGGGATAACATGTTATATTCCACCTTGCTGTTATCAGTTTCTTCAATTACTTCCCAAACAAGTACTTCATTTGCTGGCAAGGTCAGCTCTCCTTGAGTAACCATATGCTTTACATTGTCTTTTGGACCCATTCTCGAGAGTAAAATTTTTCTGCTTCTTAAGTTGATCTCCGTTATCACTTCCAAATTTTGCGCTGATATTGCGAGTGTCGTCTCTTGAGCTGGAACAATTGGCTCTTCTGGAGCTAACTCAGTGTTAGAGGGTTTGAGCTTAATTGCAATAGGTGCCCCGAAAATTTGAAAAGGAATACATCACTTCCCAAGCTATTGTTACTGTTGTCATCAACATTCTCCTCCTTATCCCAATCATTGAGGTATTACACGATTTGAGAATTATTATTAGAATTGAAATCAAGGATGCTCTCTTTATCTCCTTCCTCCTTTTCTCTTACTCTCTTTATTCTCTTATTATGGAGAAGGAGAGAGCAAGAAAGAGGCGTTGATAGTGTTAAAGAGAGTGCGAATGAAGTCTTTCTCTCACTTTCATAATGATGAAAGAGAGAGAGAGAGAGAGAAAAAGCGAGAGAGGAAAATGAAGAGAAGAAGGGAGATTGAGGGTGAGAGAGAGATAGAACAAGTGAGATAGATAAGAGAGAGAAAGAGGAGAGTGGGAGAAAAGGATAAATATAGTGATAAATAATGGAGGGAGGGAGATTTAGTGTGGAGAGGAGAGAGAGACAAATAGTGAAATGGATGAGAGAGAGATATTGAAATGGGTGAGAGAAAGAAAGATAGAGGCAGTAAGAGAGTGAGAGGGAGAGAGAAAGAGAGAGAGTCCGAGAGAGGGAGGAGAGAGAGAGGAAGCTAGTGAGGGAATGAAGGATAACAGTAGTGAGAGAATGAAAAATGATCCTCCTCCATCCCTCATATCCCCTCTCTATATCTCTTTCCATTTCTATGTTTTTGCCTCTCTTGCTATCTCTATTCTCCTGCTTTCTCTTACTCTTCCTCTCTCTCTCTCTCTTACTCCCTCTCTCTCACACTCCCTCGCTTCTTTCTTACTCTTAATATTTCTTTCTCTTTGTCTCATTATAAGAGATGGGGAGAAAAACTTGATAATTTGAGAAAGAAGATAGATAGAGAAGAGAGTAGAGAATGAAAGATCATAAAAGAGAGAAGGTGTGAGAGGGTAGAATGAGTTCATACTCTCTATCTCTCCCACTTCTCACTTACACTCTCACTATCACACACACATTCTTCTCTCTCTACCCACCCTCTCTCAATTTATTTTTTTCTCTCTCTTGCTTTTGCTTTCATTATCATAAACTTGTCTCTTATAATGAGAGTAAGAGAGAGTGAGAGCAAGAGAAAGAGTAGAGAGGGGAAGAGAAAAGGAGATATCAATGGTGAAATTGAGTGAGAGCGAGAAAGATAGAGAAGGGAAAAAGAGAGAAGGAGAGCATGAGAGAGAGAGGACCAACGTATCTCTCTCTTTCTCTTTTCTCACTATTGATATCTTCCTCTTTCACCCTCCTTCTATCACTGTCCCACTCTCTCACTCACTCACTCACTCACTAGAGAGAGAATATGTCTCCTTCTATCACTGTCCCGCTCTCTCACTCACTCACTCACTCACTCACTAGAGAGAGAATATGGAGCATTTTTTTCTTTCTCTCTCTACATCTATAGTGAGAGAGGCAGGAGACTGAGATTGAGAACATAGAGCAAGATATCAAGAGTGATTGCAACTGAAAGAGTGAGGTAAGATAGAGATTACACCTATCTCACTCTCTCTCACATTTTCTCTCAAACACTCTCTTATTCTCTCTCTATCCCTACCTCTCTATCACTCTCTACCAGTCTATCTCTCATAATTCTCCCTTTATCGCTCATTTTATCTCTCACACTCTTTTTTCTCACTCTCCCCACTCTCTCTCTCATCTCTATCTCTTGTGCTATCAAGGGGGAGGAGAGACTGATGGAGTGGGAGAAGTAGAGCAAGATAGACTATAAGAGAGGGAAACAGGTAGAGAAAGAGAGAGATAAAGAGAGTGACAAAGAAGCGAGAGAAAGGGAAGACTTGAAGTAGAGGGAGGGTTTAAAATAAAGGGAGGACAGGGGGAGAGTGAAAGAAGAAAAGAAAAGAAAATTGGGAGAATGTAAGGTAGAGAGAGACCGTGGTATGCTGATATTACGAATTATATAGTTAGTGGTAATTTGCCTTATGGAATGACAAAACAACAGGAAAAGAATTCATTCACGATGTAAAATCTTATTTTTGGGATGACCCATATTTGTATAAATAATGCAAAGATTTAGTAATGAGATGATGTGTGCATTATAAAAAAATTTAAGAAGTTATCCAAAAATGTCATGATTCTTATTTTGAGGTCATTTTGGGAATGATAGAACTATTCATAAAATTTTACAATCTGGATTTTATGGGCCTACACTATTTAGAGATGCTAATATATATATATATATATATATATATATGTGTGTGTGTGTGTGTGTGTGTGTGTGTGTGTGATTGGTGTCAGAGAGTAGGTAATACTTCAAAAAGAAATGAAATGCCTCTAAATTTTAATTTAGAAATTGAAATTTCTGATGCAAGGGGATTGCATTTTATGAGACCATTTATACCTTTATTTGAAAATGTGTATATATTGATTACAGTGGATTATGATTTAAAATGGATTGAAACAATCGCTTTACCTTGATGTGATGCTTGGAGTATTTCAAAAGTTTTAATCAAAAATATTCTTGCAAGATATGGAATTCTGAGAATAATCATTTCTGATAGAAGGTCTCAATTCAAGAATGCAACAATTGCAAGGTTGGTGCAAAAATATAATATTATGCATAAAATTGCAACTGCTTATCATCCCCAAACTGGTGGTTTAACACACAAGTATCTAATCTTAAAATTAAAAAGAATTTTAGAAAAAAAGTGTGAATATTAATAAAATGGATTGGTATGCTAGATTAGATACTGTATTATGGGCTTACAGGACAAATTATAAGACACCTATAGGAATGTCCCCACATAGATTAATTTTTGGGAAGACTTGTCACTTACGAGTAAAATTGGAGATTAAAGCCTAATGGACAATGAAGGACTTCAATTTCAATTTGAAAGATGCTGGTGAGAAAAGATTATTTCAATTGAATGAGCTTGAAGAAATTAGAAATGAATCTTATGATAATGCTGAGATTTATAAAGAAAAAAGGAAAGAATGACATGATTAGAAGATAATAAAGAAGTAATTTAAGTATAGACAAGAAGTTTTATTATACAATACAAGACCAAAATTATTTATTGGAAAACTGAAGTCTAGGTTGAAAGGGCCATTCAAAATTGTAAAAGTCTATCCTTATAGACCTGTTAATCTTAAAGATCTAAAAACTAGAATGATATTTAAAGTGAATGGGCACAGATTGAAACCATATTATGATGGTCAAAGACTAGTTCTTAAAGAGACTATAATATTGGGTCACCCAGAAAAAAGATTGGGAATTTCGAGCTAACGACATGAAACCAAGGGCTTTGTGAGAGGTAACCCATATCAATCTTCGCTTATTTTGCTCTTATGTTTTTGTTCTACATATTATATATATATATATATATTTGTATTTTTATGGATTCTGTGTATTTGAGAAGCATGAAATTGAGAAAATATTAAAAAAGAACATTTTTGTTTACCTAATTTTATGAAAAATTTGAGAATTTATTGGATTAAAATTACAATGAAAAATTTTTGGAACTGGTGCCTGAGGCACCATATTGGTGCCTGAAGCACCACTTTCCAAAGACTTGGCACTTGAAGCATTAGAATCGATGCTTGAAGCTCCACGGTGACAAAAATGACTTAAAACATTTCAAAAGGCAGTTTATTTTGGAACTGGTGCCTGAAGCACCACTTTCCAGAGACTTGGCACTTGAAGCATTAGAATCGATGTTTGAAGCTCCACGGTGACAAAAAAAACTTAAAACATTTCAAAAGGCAGTTTCTAGTAGGTTCTGTGAAATTTTCAACTAGAGAAAGTTTGTCAATGTCAATGCGCAGAACTTACCTGATCGAGTTCTTATGAAGAAGACCCTAATCAATGAAAGGGGATTTGTGAATCGAGGATTGAACACACCGAATACTTGAGTGGAAGAGATAATTGGGCAGAGACACTAGGAAGTGTGTTGCTACACTACTGCCGTCATAGTTCACCCAGTGGTGAAAGATTTTTATGCAAATCTTCATGGAATCAACCAAGGAATTGTCTATGTATGAGACAGGTTTGTGCAATTCACTCCTTCAAGGATAAACGATATGTTTATGATTGAAAGTGTTCCTATCATATTTTACCCCTATAAGAGATAATATGAAAGAACTTTATTGATACCTTACAGAAGAATATGCAAATTGGGAAGCTAGAGATGTTGGAAATGTAAGTTTCTCTTCATCATTGTTGAATTTTGCATCTAAGACATGACATTTCTTTATTGCATCGAAATTACTCCCACTATGAAAATCAATAAAGTAACGAAGGAGAGTGTTATTCTGAATTACTTTATTCAAACTAGAAAACCTATTGATATTGGTGCAATAATTTTAAAATCAATTTTGGGTTTGATTGTAACTGGATCTACTACTAGATTGGGACATCCATCTACTATTTTTCTATTGTGCAGTCAGTCACAAGTGCCTTATGAAAGTTGGGAGAAAGTGCTTTTTCCTTGAAAGCCTATGGACCCAGAAGTTTATTGAAACTACATTGGAATCGGAGATAAGAATGATATGAATTGTACTGATGGATCAAGCATCCTAGAATTCATCACCTATTTAGCCTTACTTCCGTTTGGACGCAATTTTGAAAAGGATCAAGAAGATAGAGAAAGAGGTAAAGAACCTTATGCATGTAATTGAGAATATTTCTGAAATGTTGGATCTTCTGAATTGGAGACTTAAGGAAGATTTTGAACATACTGGACGTAGTGAAGATGGTTTGGTACGTATAAAATGTTGGATCTTCTGAATTGGAGACTTAAGGAACATTTTGAACATACTGGACGTAGTGAAGATGGTTTGGTACGTATTTTCAAGAAACATGCTTGGATTAAGGAAGACTCAACTGATGAATTTCCTTATCAACCTTTCTACAACTTGTACGTACAATACCAGTCCACAAGAGATATCTAGGAGGACGAGAACGAAGAAGATGTTTAAACTTACTTTATGCACGAAATGTATTTTCTTTACTTATTTTATTGTGTTATGTTGTAATGCATTTACTTTCATGGATGAACTCTATATATATTTATGCTTGTTGTTGAGTATTTTTATGTTTAGATTTCAGTTTTAGGATGTTTGGTTTGCTTTGGACACTAAATTAGACTTTGTTGGCATATATTATAACTAAATTAGACTTCCATTTCAGTTTTAGGATGTTTGGTTTGCGCAGATTTTATTTATAAAAGTGAGTTTTGTTTTATTTGTGAAATTTATGTGTTAGAAAATTATTTAATAATAAGTATAAGTGTTTATTTGAGTTAATTAGAGGCTGATAAAAAGCGGTGAGCAGTAAATTTCCTAAGAAAATGAAATCTAGAAAAATTAGGCGTTGGCGCCTGGGCGCCAGATTGGCACCTGATGCGCCAGATTGGCGCCTGAAGCGGAAAATTCCCGAAAACGCCCAGATTGCCTAAAAAAATTGCAAAACTGGGCGCCAGATTGGCACCTGATGCACCAGATTGGCGCCTGAAGCGGAAAATTTCCGAAAACGCCCAGATTGCCTAAAAAAATTGCAAAATTTCCTAGTAAAAAACCATTTTTACTATTTGGGTCATCTCTTACCTCTAAACAATGACCTAGAGCTTCACATTGTGCACATTTGAGAAGATTTCGAAGGCCAAAGATCTTAGATTTCATATTCTCTTGTAAGCAAAAAGGATGACATTTGGCGTTGGCACCATTGCTTTTCCTACATTATGGGAGATCCAAATTTTGGAATTGAAAGATCTTAGATTTCATCTTCTCTTGTAAGGAAAAAGGATGACATTTGGCGTTGGCACCATTGATTTTTCCTACATTATGGGAGATCCAAATTTTGGAATTTTTAATGAAAAAAACATGAAGAAACCCATGGTGAAAATTTTCTTACCAAATAATCTTACTTGTGGAATTAGATTTTTGACTTTGTAATTTATTTAGATTTTACTTGGATTTTCATAGAAATTTTAAGGGCTCCACAAGTAAAAATAGGAAAGCCTATGGGAGATTTTAACATGAGGAGATTTGTCAACTACAAGGCCCAACACTGTTACAACACTCAAATGGGATCAAGAAAATTGATCCAGGAACGAGCATTTGCTAACTCAGGTGTTGAGATCGAGAGGTTGATTGTGCCAAAAATTAGGAGAGGTTTTTCTACTTCACTGGAGCAGCTATTGTGTCTATTATTCAAGAGTTTTATGCCAACTTGCAATTCACCACTGATGATCACATCCTTGTGAGAGAAAAGCAAGTTGAGTTTTCATAACATAGGATTAATGCTTTTTATGGACTGAAGAATGCATTTCATTGTGAATATGCTACATTTATGATGACTGATTCAAGTAATTTAAAATGATGTTTAGAGGTGTTTAGAGGTAGGACACGACCCAAATAGTGAATATGCTTTTTATGGGCGTTTAGAGGTGTTTAGAGGTAGGAAACACCATTGGATGCTTTTTATGGACTAAAGAATGCATTTCATTGTGAATATGCTTTGGATGAAGTAATTGCCTTTCTAATTGATGGAAAAGGAGAATGGAAAATTAAAAATAATAAGAAAGTTAGCTTCTCCACTTCCATGAAGACTATTCAATCAAAGGTATGACATTACCTCATCTCTGCTAAATTACTGCCAACAAATCATCTGAGCGAAGTAACAAAGGATAGAGCTGTGCTAAAATTCTACACTCAAAAAATGAAGGCAGTAGATGTTGGTGCTTTTATAGTTCATCATGCTCGGAGTATATCTAGTAGTGCTACAACTAGTGGTTTGGGTTACCCTGCCCTGATTTTAATTTTATGAGAACATTCAAGAGTAGAGTACCATAAAAATGAGGAAAACCTGAAGCCACAAAATCCTATTAAGAAGCATACGGTTCAAAGACTTGATTCATTTGTTCAGTCCAAGAGTGGAGGTAGTGATAGACCCTCAACATCAGCTGCAGGGCCATCTACTTCTCGCTCTGCTTCACTTAAGAATATTATGGAGCAGATTATGATTCAGCAAATAGATATTGTGATTATGTAAAATAAGATTAGAGGAATTGAAGCAAGAAATGCTTACAATGATAAATATAAGCAGAAGAAAGTTCAACATGATATAGCTTATGGGGAAGCTATGGCTAGATATCTTAGAGGTGAGTACAATGTGGATTTTCCATCTTGTCCTAGCTTCACTCCTTATACTCCAGATCATGATGATGATGAAGAACAATAAGAAGAAGAAGATGATGATGATAAGTAAGGTGATGAATATTGATATTATTAGGAGTTTAGTTTATTTGTTTGATATTTTCATTATTTGTAGTTTGTTTTATTCAAACTGTTGTAGTAAGAACTTTCATTTTAATATTGTGTTGTGGACCTAAATTGTAACAGTAACTGTAGATTTTTACTTCTTTTACATTTTTAGTATTTTTCAGTTTCTGTTTCTATTTACGTTTTTAATTCTTAACAAATCCTTTAAAATATATTATGTTTTAGTTAATGCTTTAAAGCCTGCATGAATTTTTAAAGTTAGTACTTACAGTTTACTAGAGCCCAGTTTCATAATCAGAAATCCTCTACAGGTTAGTTTTTATTTTTTATGCATTTAATGTTTTCTTTCACCTACAAAATTTTGTACTGAACTTTTTTAATTATTTAAAAATTGAAGTTTAGGGGAAAGAAAAATCTCCTTTAAAAAGAGTAAACTAAATTTTATTTTTATTCAATTAACTATGCTTTTAAAATTAATTTAACATGACCTTGGATATTAAGATTTAACTTTAAATGACTATATTTATGTTTTTAAATATTATGGTAAATTTAGGTAAAAGTTTTTACAAATGGAAGTCAATTCTAAAGTTAAAGATATTTGGTATGAAAGGATGACACTATGTTTTTCTATTTAAAGTAAAAAAGTATTAAAAATTTTAGAGCTTCATGTAAAAAGAAAAGAATGAGACTTTATGAAAAATCATAATACTAATATGAATTTATACTAATATGAATTTAAAGGAGTTTTAACTTTAAGAAGATGATAGTGAAGTTCAAAATTATTAAAAAGTTCCCAAAAAGGACTAAAAAATTCCATCCAGATATAGTAATCCTCATTTAAAAAAAAAAGAAAAAAAAAAAAGAAAAATGAAAAGAAAAGAAAGGATTGAAAGATCCTAAAAAAAATAAAAAATGAAAAGAGAAAAAGAAGAAAAAGAAAAGAAAAAAATGAGTGAGGAGAGAGTGAGGAGAAGCTTCATGGGATCTCTAATTAAAAATTGGCTTCACTTGAATCAACTTAAGAAAAAGACTCTATTACATTTTCTTAACTTATATTAGAGTATTAGCATCATTGTTACTAAAGTTTTCGTGAAGTTATTTTTCATATGAATATTATAAGTATTTTTTATATGAAAAATTACAATTCTTCTTAAAATAAATAAAGACTTAGAAATGTTGGATTTGATTATTAAGTACTCTTAGACTTAGAGTTTGAATCTAAGTTATTAAAAGTTTTTCTTAAATTTTACTATTTTATTTATGAAACTAAAGTATAGAAGTTTTTAAGTTAATCTTTATCCTAAGTCATATGCTTTTTTGTAGTAAAAGTGTCACTTGAGGACAAGTAACATTTAAGTTTGGGAGATTTTGATACACTAAAATAATGTGTTGTCTTAAGTATACATTTTATACTAGTTTTTGGTGATATTACACTTCAAAAAAGGGTATTTTCATATTATTTTTGTAGGTATATCAATTTTAATCATTTGGAGCAAAATTTGCAAAAAAGGACGAAATTTAGAGCCAATACAGCAAAATTTGAGATTGTGGCGCATGAAGCGCCACTTTTCAGAGAGCTAGCGCCTAAAGAGCCAGAATGGCACCTAAAGCACTATTTTACAGAGAGTTGGAGCATGAAGCACCAGATTTGGTGCTTGAAGCACCAAAACCCAAAACAACAAGGTCTTAAGCAAGTTGGCACATGAAGCGCCAGAACTAGTGCTAGAGGTGCCATAGATGACTTTTTGTGGATTAAGGCAGGAGGAAGAATTTTGCGTGAATTTCAAAAGAGCCACTTATTCTAAACACCCATGGAGTGATTCAATGCATCTAGACACTTTGGAAGGTTTTTTATGAAGGGATATGTCTCTTGGATCTATAGACATGTCTTTTGAAATTTAAAAGCGTTGACTTTTGGATAGAATTTTGGAGGGAATTTTAGAGGGAATTTTGAATACTTTTTAGAGGGAGGCAACTTCTAATAAAAGAGAGAGAAGTCCGGGGCATCAAAAGAGGGGGCTGAAGAGAGGCATGAGGGAGAGAGTTCGAAGAGGCAAAAGGAGAGGGAAGGCGCTTGAAGAGAACTTCTAGGGATTTTCTTGGGAAGGATTGTGAGATAAGTTGTGTCTTTTACTTCTTTATTTTTGCAAACTTATTTTTATAAATGAAATAAGTGTTTTGTTGTTTGCTTCTCTTGAATTTTGAGTAGTCTTCTTTATCCTTCTTCTTACTTTGAGATATGATTTTGTGAAGAGTTGATTTTGTTCTATACGATTTTAAATGCCAAAAATTTGTGATGATTTGAACTTCGATGTTCATTTACTTTTTGATCAGGCTAATTAAAATGTTAAAATGTGTTGAGAAACATAAGATTTGAAATGATTTCTACAACATAGTGAGAATCACATTTGATTTCATGGGAGAGAATGTTGGTTGAGTGCAAGGGATTGAGTGCAAATTAATAAGGAATATACCTTGTTGGTTGCAAAATTGGAGATTTTAAGGTGATAGATTAAAATGAGAATTTAGATAACGATTGAGAGTATTTGGTCCAGTTGATTGTTATTAGCCCTCAGCTGAGATAGTAGTGGGAGCTTTGGAGTGGCATCCGACATTCTCCCAGCCTAACCATGAAATTAGAGACCAAACTCTGGAATAGTCAATGTTCTTTATGCACTTGGAAGAGGGTAAGGAATATGATTGCTCCTATTTGACACAAAATAATTTTATATATAATTTTAAATGATTTTAACTTCTTCACAATTCATATACTCATTGTAAAGGGGAAGGGTGCTTTCTTAAATTTGAGCTCTCCATCACAAAACCTTATTTAGTTTTTGTAAGTTTAATTTTGAAAGTTTAGAAATTAGTTTAGTTAACTTAGTTCTTTTAACTGTATTTTATTTAAAATTCACTCTAATACCTTAGATTTAAATTTAGTACTTCAGTTTTGTAGTTTAAATTATGATTTACGTTATAATTATAAGAATTTATCTATAAGCATTTACAACTTCCTTGTGGGATCGATATCTAGGACTCCATTAGAGCCTTTTATTACTTGAGTGATACGTATACAGCGATACGTATACTTGCATTATTATTAAAAGATTTAACAATTTAAAGGTTTTAAAAGAAAAAAAATTATTTTTACTAAAGTTATTATTGTTAGGATTTACATCACATATTTATTATTATTACTATCATGTGTATTTTGCAATATTGAAAAATATTTGCAAAATAACACACACAAATCTGGCCCACATCAATCACTCCAGATAAAGAGACAATGCCCTTTTCCTAGCAAATGACTAAACTATGTACAAACAATGAAGCTGAATATGAAATGCTCATAACTGGTTTAGAACTGTTGATACACATGAAAATAAAAGATATCAACATCTATGGAGCCTCTCAACTAATCATCAATAAAATCGAGAGAAAATACAAAACTTTGAAACCGCGACTTGAACAATATTTCTGTTAGACTCTGAAATTACTTCAAAAAATTTCAAATGTATCGTTCTTTTTAGTTCTAAGATGAGATTATTCTCTAGCAGACGCTTTAGCTAAACTAGCAAAAGAGTTACTTGTCCAAAAGAAGATGACATTCCAATTTCTATAAGAGATGACGAGTTCTCTCTCAAGTTGACATTGACAATTTCAACAAAATCATCGAAGAGACAATAGCGACAACAACCGACAAAAAAGAGGATGATTGTCGACAACCAATTATTCAATATCTACAAACTAAACAATTACCCAAAAATAGTTCCACTGCATCCCAAAAAAAAAAATAAAGAGCATTGTCTTACGCCTAGTAAACGATGTTCTTTACCAACATCTTTCAATCAGATGTGGTTAAGATGTCTAAGCCAATCTGAGGCTCAAGAAATCATTAAAGAAGTTCGTTCAAGTCAGTGTGGGGCACACCAATATGGACCAAAGATGAAGATGAAATAAAAAGAATGGGATACTATTGGCCGACAATGATGAATGAATGTCTCAAAACTAAAAAGAAATGTCATCAATGTCAAGTTCATGGAGTGGTCTTACATCAACCGCCAAATGTATTACACCTGATAATTGCACCTGGGCTGTTTGAATGTTGGGGCATGGATATAGTGGGCCTTATAGACCCTCCATCATCTAAACGAGATTGATTGATTTTAGCTGCTACAGATTACTTGTCTAAATGGGCAGAAGCAGTGATGGTTAGAGAAGTCAAAGAAGAATAAGTTCTCCACTTTTTCAAAACACGCATTGTATACAGATTTAGAATTCCTCGAAGGGTCATATTAGAAAATGGTCTAGCCTTAAAAAATACAAAGATGAATAACTTCATCCAAAGACAGAATAGACTAGAGATATTCAAAAATTTACTACCCCAAAGCCAACAAATTGGCTGAAGCTTTTAACAAAACACTAGTCCAAATTTTGAAAAACACATTGATTAATAGCCCAAGACAATGGCATGAACGATTGATAAACGTTCTATAAGTATATCGTACTACATATCGAACACCAACACAGTCAACATGGTTTGCTTTGGAAGATTGTTTTGAGGTCATACTTCCACTTGAAATGCAAATTCCCTCTCTCAAGTTTGTAGTTACAAACAAAATCTATGAAGAAGAAATTGCAAGGCCACGACTTGAAGACATTGAGAGTTTGGAAGGCAAAAATCTACAAGCTCAACAAAATGCTGAACTATAATAAGAGAAAATGGTACAGACCTACAAAAAATTGGTCTACCCTAGGACATTTTAGATCGGGGATTTGGTCTTAATACTCTGAGGACCTATCCTCATACATTGAAAAATAAGTGGAAAATTCAAACCAATTTGGGAGGTCCCGTATGTATTTGAAAAGACATATTCAAGAGGATCCTATCAGTTAGTCAATTCTCAAGGTAAAGAGTTTTACCGCCAATCAATCGATGGTATTTGAAAAAAAGTTATGCGAAATGAATCACTTGTAGACTGGAAAAAGAATAATAAAATGAATTTGAACTTTTTCCAATGGTGTCGCATTGAGATTTCCTTCTTGCTTATCAAACAGGTGTTCGTGAGCACAACTTCTTAAAACAAATTGAATGAACCATAAAACAAAAATTTATCGGCATTCACATTAAATGACTTAAAACAAGATCTGACTTGTTTACATTAACCTGTCACTTTTAGGGAAAATGTCGAACAACAAACTTGTTCACTTTTCGAGGTGGTGTATGTTTGTACTAGACAACTGATGGATTGAGAAAGGGTCAAGAACTCATTTTGATTTTGATCTGACATAAGTTGAATTATTGTACAATGGACTGCTGTTATCCATAGTCAACAAAGAAGAAGTAGGGGGAAATCACATGTGCTGGAAAGTTGACACTAGAAAAATGAAATCAGTAGTAGTTGCTATGGTACAAGGGATTGTGGAGGCATCCGTTGCTGGAGTCAATATGATTACATTAGGATAGACTTGGACTCAAAGATGAAACTAAAACAAATGACTTGAAAGACTAGAGGAAAATGAACGATAAGACATGGATCCCATGGATGAAGATAGTGAATAATTTTAGTTTCCAATTCTTGAGTACACACCTGGTGAGGTTTATCCTATTTTAGGGGTTGAAAATTTGGACCCTAAAGAAGAAGAAGAAGCAATAGAAAGGATTGTCTTCACTCTGAGTCTGTATGTATCGGTTCTGAACCTCAAAACGTTAAATGAACCAGTTGATAAAAAAATTATTTCTGAAGAAGAACCGAGGCACATTCAGTCTATCAAATGACATTATTTTAAACAATTTAAGCATGTAGATGATCATACAATCAACATACTTAAAGGTATCCATTTGCTCACTAAATTATTCAATAAAGATAAAGAATCAGCTATCGTCGAACATGTGATGGAAGCGCGTGACCGCTGTCGAGCTGGACATCTAAAAAGGAGAACATACTCTGAACCAAATAAATGGATACGTGGCAAAGGTAAAATAACTATCCAGTAAAGATGTTACTATAATTATGTTAAGGATAGAGATGGAAATGCTCTAGGGATCTTACAACATGAACAAGTAGATCTGATTCCTACGATGATTATCCATATCATCAAACAATTTGTGGCTTGGGACATAATGCCTCCCACTTGTATTTCAGACACATGTATCATCAATATCTATAAAGATGGAGACTGTATCCCACCTCATATTGACAATCATGATTTTGAATGACCCTTCTATACACTATCCTTAATGAACAAGTGTTCAATTATGTTCACACAAGAAATACAGATAGTGGGCCCAATAGAATTCCGTGGTTCTTATCTGATTCCCCTCCCACGAGGATTAGTGTTAGTCCTACAGGGAAATGGAGCTGATGTAGCCAAGCACTGCAAATGAAAAGTGAGAAAACAACATATCTCAATAACACTACGGAGGATGCACCCTGCGAGCGTCCAATCATAGGGTAGTTTCAAAGCTTGCAATCCTTCACGTCCATTAAAGCCCTTGCCTGAATGTGAAGGATTGCAAGCTTTGAAACTACCCTATGATTGCCTGAGCACCTGAGTTATATTTAACAGAATTTATTCAAAAGATATCTCAGAGTGTAGGATATCCATGGATGGTCTAATAGTATTCAAGATTATCAATGTGACAAATGATTAATCTGATAACTTGACATGATGTTTGATGTATAATATGCTACCGACATCCTATGTAACACTCTATGTTATCTTTTATGGTGAAATAAAACTCTAGTTTTGTTGTAAAAGAAAAAATCCCCAGCTGTTGATGATGCTTGTGCAGGCCTAGAAAAGCAAAATGAACATCAACATAATTTTAAAATGATAATTTCAACTCATAAAATCAAAATCCCCAATGGAAACCTTGAAACAATAAATTTCCCTTTATAAGTCTTTCAAAGGCATATCGACATTTGAAATTCTGAGTAGTAGTATGAGACCTCCTTAGATGGAATATGACATTTACTCTCTCTTTTACTGTCGGATATAAGACCATCCTGACACGGGATTATGGCCTTCCTTTAGTCTCTTCATATGGGATAGGATATAAGTCATTTAGCATTCCCTTCCGAAGACCGACACCAACTTACGACATATTTGAGAAGTAGTGTAAGACCTCTTTAGATGGACTATTGCATCTACTCTTTCTTTTACTATCGGATATAAGATCATCCTAACGCGAGATTATGCCATTCCTTTAGTCTCTTTCTATGGGATAGGGTATAAGTCTTTTAGCATTTCCTTCCCAAGACAGACACCATAATAGACATCCTTAAGAAGTATTTTAAGACCTCCTTAGATGGAATATGACATCTACTCTCTCTCTTACTCTGGGATGTAAGGCCTTCCTAACAACGAATTATGGCTTTCTCATAGTTTACTTCTCGTTATGACTTCTTCATAAGTAATGACATTCTTCTCCATAGAAGACTTCAAAAATTGAATGAAAAACTGCCTGACACTGTATAATCATATTATTCTTTACAAAACTACCAACAAACTAACAATTTCATTGGGTAATAAAGACCGTTTTGGTCAACGCCTATAAGTGCGACATACTTGTTTAGTATTCCACTCATATTGGGGGCCCATTTGTTGACCTCACTTTTGTGAGGACCCTGAAATGACACCCATAGACAAATTATATTATAAATCACTCATACTGATTCATGATCTTCAGAAAAACTTGAAATGATCATCATGATCACTAAGTTCACTCTTAAGAGAAGGTCTACCAACATTGACCCTGAATGATCATCATGATCACTAAGTTCTCTTTTATGGGAAGGCCTACCAACATTGGCCCCTTTGAACTTATCTAGGGTCTCAAAAACCCTAAAAATTAAATTGACTCCCAATATACCCTTTCTGGGTTCAAACCAGGATGATACACCAAAATGTATAGATCAGCTATGACAAACCCTGATTTGATCAAACCAAACCCCTGACCCAATAGTTACCATAATGTCCATTTAGTCAATACAAAAATCAAATTGACCTAATTGGTCAAATTGGTCAAACTAGTCAACATTGGTCAAACTAGCCCATTTGGTCAATTTTAACACCAAAATTGGTCAAAAAGGACCATTTGCTCAACCTAAACACTAAATTGGTCAAATTATACCATTGGATCAATCATGCACCTCATTGGTCAAACTTTGGTAAAAATGATCAATTTTGAACCTCATGGTCACCACATTGACCATTTGGCCAGCAGTAGACCCAAATGATCACCGTATGGCAAGATATCACCATATGGTTAATTTGACCATCCTGGTGAACCTTGGTTAAACCCAAGTCATACCACCAAATCTAATGACCTGATGACTAAAGTAACCATGACATGGTTAAGTAAGGCAATCGGTTCAACCGTGAACCTAAATTGGTGAGAAATGTCAACCCTGGTCAACCATGGTTAACTTGGTCAAGCTTGGCCAACCTTATCATTCTTGGTCAAAATTGCGTCTTTTCTTTAATTTATTTTATTCTCTTAATTGATTAAAGAGAATGAAATTAAAGATTTTAGACCTAGAATTTAAGTTTAAAATCATGGTTTAAACCCATGGCAAGACAAACCTATGACCACCCTAAAATCAAGTTTTATACTTAAACCCTAAATTCACTACATGACAAATTGCCAATAGGTCACCCACGACCCATGAGACACACCATGAAATGACAAACATTCATGACCTTTGTCTCAAGATAAAAACCATTATGAGACCATCATGAAGGAAAGAGGTGTGTGTCATTCCTTTGTAAAATATGGAATGAAGATGTGGTGAGATCATCACTCCCCTTCACCTTCATCCAATGAGAGAAAGACCCATCTAAACCCTTATCCCACACATAAATAAAGTCATCATGATCAACTTATGAAAATTGGGAATGAGAAGCATATGTGTAATCTCATCCAAGATTCATTAAATGGCCAATGAATTCATATGGGTGAGGCTTATTCAGACCATTTTTAACAGCCATATCCACCTTCCAAGCTATTCAATGGAATGTAGCCAAAACTAGGGTTCAATCTTCATCATAATGGGAGCTCACTATGGATATCACCTTAGAAGTCTCATCAATGATAATATTCAGCCATAGAACTTATCCAGAGCCATCATAAAGTTGTTACCTCCTTCCCAAAGTGAACCCTAGCTCAACCATGACCTCCTTAAGCCTATTAATACGCTAACCATAGAGCTACCAAAAAAGAGACCAAAGTACAACTTCAATCCCTGAGATACTTAAGATAAACTTTACTCTCCAAACCCTAAGGAATTGATTTCCCCTTAGGTTAAATTCCTGAAACCCACTGATCTACCCTAATTTTACTCGCTGATTCTTGGGTCAATTTCGTGTTTGACAGAAACCTACTCAAAAATCCAAATTCTTTCTTCTAAAGGCTTCTCTAAGCTCTGAGAAGAGATTTCCAATGAAAATCAGCCTTCCCCATTGGCTCTAACCTACTCCTCAATGAAACTGTGACCCCTTTTCATTGAACTCATATTCAAACCCAATTTTAACTCAAATTGAGTCAAAAGAAAGCTTCTTGAGCTCAAGGCGAAGCTTTAAAACCATTCCAATCAAAGTTCCATCCACTAAGTCCAAGGTATATTTCTAAACCCTAATTTTGTCTCAATTTTCAGACATCATGAAGGCGATCTTCATTTCATGGCCAAAGATCCATATGGTCGTGTTCGTCATGTCGAGATGATGCTTTAGAAATAAAAAATTTTTTAATTTTCATTAAAGATATGGGGAGATCATAAGCCTACACTATGAACGACTCTCAGTTCATCTCCCTTTAGGATGATGGAGATGAACTGATGTCATCCATTTCTGTGTATTAGAAATGCACGGCCCTGATCGAGCCAGACCGAAATTCTGTCCATATGAAACAAACAAAACCGTAGGCCAACTCAGCATCCACATGGATCCCTCCGCAAATCAAACAACACCTTGAGCGCTTTTGGTGGATCTGATGATCCAGTTAGCTGTCGCGCTGGATAAATAGGAAATTAAGGATTTCCTATTTATTTAAATTTTGAAAATGTCAAAAATCTTCAAAAATTCATCTCTTCACATAGAAAAATCACAAAAATATGACAAAAATAACCCTAAATTCAAGAAAATGAGGAGAAAATTATGGAAGTAAAATAAAAATTTAATTAATAATATTTAATTTTTAATTAATTAATTACTCTCTACAGTAATTTAATTATTAAAAATTATTTATAATTCCAAAAAATCTAAAAATTTTAGGGATTAAGCTTTATGTCCTTATGAATATCCTCAGATTTTTCTAATGTTAGGAAATTCCCTAGGATCTAATTTTCTAATTTCTATTAAATTTTGCAATTATTTCTAAAATAATTAAAAAAAATTAAGAAATTGGAAATTAAATTTGAAAACGGTTAGAAAATTTAGTGTGAAATTCTTAAACTCTAAAATGACAATTTTTAGCCAATTGAAAATTTAAAATGACTTCTCATCAGTTCCATTTAGGGTAAAAATTATAAATTTCAAATTTACGTTTTAAACCCTAAAATTTCTTAGGCTTGAACCTTAGCCTTGAATAACATGTAGGATTGACCGAATCTTAAACCTTAGGTCTGACTCTCGTAAACTACATCTAGGGTGAACCTAAACCCTAGCTGCCATGGGGTTTAGTCATCCCCTCAAGACTATTAGATCTAACCCTTGTAGACCCAAAGTCAAAATCCCTCCGGTCTAACCATCATAAACTTAAGTTTTAACTTGAATCCAATCCCCAAGTGGATTCAAACCAGACACAAACATTTAAGTCTAGTCCAGGTGAACTCACACTTCACCAAAACCCTAATTAGGTCTAAACCATAATTATACTTAATTAAACCTTGTTAAGACTTAATCACATTAGGTTTAACACAACAACCCCGAATTAGGTCTAAACTACAATTAGACCTAATTAAACCCTGTTAGCCTTAATCACATTAGGTTTAATACAGCAAACTCCAATTAGGTCTAAACCACAGTTAAATTTAATTAATCCCTCCTAAGCCTTAATCACATTAGGTTTAACACAACAAACCCCAATTAGGTCTAAACCACAATTAGACCTCATTAAACCTTGTTAAACCTTAACTACATTAGGTTTAACATAATAAACCCTAATTAGGTTTAAAACAAAATTACGCTTGATTAAAGCATGTTAAACCTTAATTTCATTAGGTTTAACGTAATTAACCATAATTAGGTTTAAAACACAATTAGACTTAATTAAAATCTATCAAACTTTAATCACATTAGGTTTAACATAATAAACCATAATTATGTCTAAAGCTTAATTAGACCTTATTAAACCTTGTTAGATCTTAAACCTTAATCACATTAGGCTTAACATCATAAACCCTAATGAGGTCTAAACTATAATTAGACCTAAATAAACCATATTAAGCCTTAATCACATTAGGTTTAACACAATAAACCCAAATAAGGTCTAAACCACAATTAGAACTAATTAAACCCTTTTAGGCCTTAATCTTATTAGGCTTAACACAATTAAACTAATTAGGGATAACCCTAATTAGACCTAATTAATCACATTAAGCCTTACTTACATTAGGCTTAATCCAACCTACGCCCAATTAGGTCTAACTCTAATTAGATAAAATAAACTACTATATTCCTTAATTATTTTAGGCTTATTACAACCTAAACTCAATGAGGTCTTATCCTAATTAGACCTAACTAACTACATTAAGCCTTACTTACATTAGACTTAATGAAACCTAAACCAAATTAGGTCTAACCTCAATTAGACCTAATTAACTACATTAAGCCTTATTTACATTAGGCTTAATTCAATCTACAATCAATTAGGTCTAATCCCAATTAGACCTAACAATACTAATTAAACTTTACTTATGCTAGGTTTTATTAGATTTCAAACCTAATAAGATCTAATCTAAATTAGATTTAACTGAATCCATAAGTCTTAATTTCATTAAACTTAAGTCAAATCAAACCCTTAGGTTCAACCCAATTTGAACAAAAGTCCAATCAAACTCTTAGGTTCAACCAACTTGAACCTAAATCAAATCAAACTCTTAGGTTCAATCCAGCTTGTACCTAAGTCAAAATAAAAACCTGAGGTTCAACCCAATTTGAACCAAAATCAAAATCAAACCCTTAGGTTCAACCTAACTTGAACCTAAGTCAACTCAAACCCATAGGTTCAACCCAACTTGAACCTAAGTCAAATAAAAAACCCTTAGGTTCAACCAAACTTGAATCTAAGTTAACAATCGACATAAATCTTAAGTTCAATCCTTATTGAACTTAAGTCAACATTAAGTTTAACCTACATTAGACTTCATCAAAATTTCTTAAGTCCTACCCAAATTGGACCTAAATTATCTGAAACCCTAAGATAAGCTTAAGTTAACTTAAACTTTTAAATTAACTCAAACTTTAGGTTCAACTTATATTGAACTTAATTCGACTTAAAATTTTAAGTTTGACTCACGTCATGTGACTCACGTCATTTGACTCACGTTGAACTTAAACTGACATAAACTCTCATGTTTAATCCATGTTGAATCTGAATCAAAGTCCTACCTACATTGGAATTAAAATCATTTTGAACCCTTAGGTTCAATCCATATTGAACCTAAATTAACCTTAAGTCCTACCTACATTAAACTTAGAACAATTTCAAATTTTAGGTTGAATCCATATTGAACTTAAACCTACTTTAGGTCCTACTTACATTGGATCTAAATCAACTTCAAGTCCTACTTACATTGGATTTAAACCATCTTAAACTTTAAGTCCTACCTACATTGGACTTAAGTCATCTTAAACTTTAGGTTCTACCTACCTTGAACCTAAATCATCCTCATACCTTAAGTCTTATAAAAATTGGAATTAAATCATTTTCACGCCGTAAGTTCTATTGAAATTAAATTCAAATGACATGAATCTTCAGGTTTTACCAAGATTAAACCTAGATCATAGATTTAATCTTCTAGATCTCAATCAAATTTCTTTTGGTCTAACCGACATCAGACCTAAAATAAATGATATTATGGATGATCTAAATTCAACTTATCAACCTACCAAAATAAACATAAATAACATAAAATCCACTTTAAAATACATTAAAACTTAAACTTGAACTTAAAAATGCAACTAGGTTTGAGAAGATATTTAGGAGAAGGTAACCCATGGTTGCTAACAAAATATCTTCCAGCCATGTAGGGCTAATCAAACAGAAAACATAATGACTTGGGACAACAAAACCATCGAATCCTGATCAGATCATCTCAAACAAAAAGAAATCACAAAATGAAAAAACTCAATCGATAATAAATTGTAAACAACCTGAAATTTTCCAACCCTTATAATCTGAATAAGACATTAGAACTTAAATTGAACCCAAATGAACAAAGATCACCAAACACAACTTAAACATTTGTGTTCATTTCTATGAAGATTTCTTGGATGACGCAATCCATGGTTGCTTTCAAGAATCTTTCGATCCTATTTTACAAACCTTTAAGACTAATTAGATTTAAATACTTTATGACTCGGGGACAACAGAGCCATAGACATCTTGACCGATCCGTTAAAAAATTATTCAACCAACTAAATTGACAAATTTAAACATGACTTCATGATAATTGTGTTCTATTTTATTGGTTTACTAAAGAACAAAAAAAATTATGCTTTATATTTACTTTTCATGTTATAGGGTGTGCTAACTCTGTTTTGCAGGATGACATTCTGAAGCAGAAAGGTAAACCTCAAAACAACAACTAAAACAAACAACAAAAAATATCTGACAAAAACAAAACAAAAAAATAACAAAACCTCAAAAAAGATGACAACAACAAAATAAAAACCAAACAAAACCAAATAAAAACAAAACGACATGACACAACATGAACAAATAAATTAAATCAAAACCATTAGGGTAGAAGCAGATTCTTATTTTGCTAGGAATAAACATTTGATGATTCTTTCCTTGACCTTGACATTTCTAAGAAGAACAAGTGTTAATGTTAATTAGAAGTTTGCTTAGACAACCTTGACTGTCTGAGATGTAATTAACTGTAGGAGCTTGCTCCTATATAAGAATGAAGAACGCATAATAGGTAATATACCTAAATCTATGATTAGCAAGTTTTTCATGCAGTTTTCCTTATACGAGAAATCATTTTCTCTATAATGTCTACCATAACGAAGATCATCCCGACCTTCATTTTTCTCATGTTTTCTATTTTACCCCTTTTCTTCCTTCTCATAGTTTCTTAACATCTAAGAATATTTCAGATGATTTAAAAGAATAATTTACTTGGATATTAGGGCAATACCATAGATAATAGAGTGGTGACTCCTTTCATCAACAATATCAAGCCAACGACATGATGACAGGACTTGGTGGCAGTAAAAACACTCCAAGTTCCGGTAGCCGACAAGAGATAACAAGAGTGAGAGAGAGTGATTTAGAGAAAGAGAGGGAATAGAAGGGTTAGTGTGAGAAAAAGAGATAGAGAGGGAGAGTGACAGTAATAGTGAGGGACAAAGAGTGAGAAAGGGGAGAGATAGAGAAAGAAAGAGGGAGGTAGAGAGGTAGAATGTAAGTTTTAGAGAGGGATAAAACAAGAGTGAGAGATTAAAAGAAGAGGGATAATGATAGAGAATGAGAGTGAGAGATAATAAGAGAGTGATTGTTGACCTCACTAGATAAAGATAGAGATAGAGAGGTTAGAGAGAGAGGGAGGGAAGGGAGAGAGAAGGGTGAGAAGGGAGCATGAGAAAGAGAGAGAGAGAGTAAGAGAATAATGGAGATGAGAGAGAGATAGTAGAAGAGGGTGAGGAGAAAAGAGATGGAAGAGAGATAGAGGGAGAGAGCTAGAAATGAAGATAAGAAGAGTGAGAGTGAGAGTGTGTGTGTGTGAGTGATGGAGAGATCGAGGATGGTAGTGGGAGAGAGATCTCTCAGTAACTGAAAAAATAAACTGAAAATACTAAAAATCCAGAAAAAGTGAAAGTTTAAAATTACTATTATAGATTCAGTTCACAACACAACATAAGAAGTCTTTTACTACAACAGAAGTCTTTTACTACAACTCTTTTACTACAACAAGTTTCAAATAAAATTATATCCCAATACAAGAACAAACAACAAACAGACATCAAAATAACTGAACAAGACTCATAAAACATCAACCTTCATCTCCTTTCTCTTCATCATCTGAGTCTTCTTCTTCATCATCATCATGAATGGGAGTATTGGAAGTGAAACTTGGGCAAGCAGAAAAGTCCACATCAGGTTCACCGCTAAGGTGTCTTACCATGGCATTTTCGAAATCAATATCATGCTGAACTCTCCTATGTTGATATTCGTCATTATTTGCATTTCTTGCTCCTATCTCTCCCAAATGAGTTTGAATATTAACTATGTACATTTGTTAAATCATGTGTTGATCCATAATACATTCAGATCTAGAAGTAGATGCCCCAGTAGCAGATGTAGAGGGCCTATCCCTTCTTCCATCTCGAGACTCAATAAATGATTCTACTCTTTAAATCATACGTCTCCCGATTAGATTTTATGGCTGCAGCCTCTCTTAATTTCTATGTGATTCTACTCCAGATTATTAACATAAAGTGAAAATCAAGGCAGGGTATCCCAATCCTCCAGCTGTAGAACAACCATCAATACTTCAAGCATGTTGAATTATAAGTTCACCCACATCTATTACTTTTCATCTAGTACTTTTAGATTCTGAATGTAATAGTTGAATACAACTCTATCTTTAGTAACATCAGCCAAATTATTACATCTATTACTTTTATATTCTGAATGTAATAGCTGAATAAAAATCTATCTTTAGTAACATCAGCCAAATTATTTGTTTGCAACAGTCTAGCAGAAATGAAGTGGTGCCATATTTTTGACTAAATAGTCAACATGGAAGCAGGGAAGTTAACTATCTTATTATTCTTAATCTTCCATCAGTCAAAAATGCAATCACTTCCTCTAGTGATGAATCAATCATCACAAATGCAACATATTCATCAAAAAATACACCCCTCAAACCATAAAAAGTATTGAATCGATCAACAGTAAATTCAACTTGTTTACCTCTAACTAGGATGTGATCTTTAGTAGTGAATCTCAGGTTTGCATAAAACTCTCAAACCATTGGAACAATTGCTTCAACAGTGAGGTAACAAAATCTTCTCAATTCTTGGCGAGAATCAGTCTTTAGACCTTGCAACTTGAGTTTGCGAACGCCTGCTCTTGGATCATTCTCTTAGTCTCCATCTAATTATTGTAACTATGTTGGGCTTTGAAACTAACAAATCTTCATGTGTCGAAGTCCTCAGATGGCCTTCCTCTCTTAACTCAGGCAGCCATTTGAAAATTCTATGAAAATCCAAATATAGTTTAAATAAATTACTAAATCAAAATCTAACTCCTCAAGCAAGGTTATTTGGTAAGTTATTTGGTAAGAGGTTATTTGGTAAGAAACTTTTCACCATGAGTTTTCTTCAAGTATTTTCATCAAAAATCCCAATTTATGGATCTCCCAAAAGTCATAGTAAAAATAAAAAATTTCTATGTTAAAGTGAAGCTACTACGAAGAGAAGATGAAATCTATAGTTTTTAGCCTCTGAATCCTTCTCTTTTGCCCACAATGTGATGCCCTAGACCAAGGTCTTGAGGTAGAAGATGACTCAAGTAGTAAAAATGGAGTTTTTCCATGCAATTTTATAGTTTTCTAGGCAATAGAGTGTGTTTGGACCTTTGGCGCATCATGCGGCAAAGATTTGTAAGTTGGCGCATGATGCACCAATCTAGCGCATGATGCACCAAAGCTCAAATTTTCTAAATTTTGATTTTTGTAGAAATCTATTTTGTATCGCTTTATGTCAACCTCTATTTGAATCAAATAAACCTTTCTAAGTATATATAAACATCGGACTAGCATAAAACATTCACAAATAACTTAAACTCACATTTATATATAAAGTTTGTGCTATTACAAACTAGCATTTTTTAAACCAACAAATATCAAATTCAGTGTTCTAAAGAAAACCAACATTCTAACACTGAAATCTAAAAATCAAAATTCAAAACATAAACATAGATAGTGTTCATTAGAAAGGAAATGCAATCAAACAAAACAAACTAAAATAAACAGTTCTGCACAAAACATTTCGAGCATAAATTAAGATCAAACATCATCTTCACTATCATCCTCCTGGATATCTCCCAACGATTGGTAGTGCACATACAGACTGTAGAAGGGTTAAAATGGAAATTCATCAATTGAATTGTCCTCCTCAATCCAAGCATGTTTCATTAACATACGTACCAATCCATCTTCAATACGCCCTGTATGTTCAAAATGTTCCTTCAGTCTCCAATCTAGATGATCCAACATTTCAGTAATATTCCCAATCATGTGCATGAGATACTACACATCTTTTTCTATCTTCTTGATCCTTTTTAAAAGTGCACTCGAGTTGTAGTAGAGTTGAACAAGTGATGAATTCTGAGATCCTCGGTCCATCAGTACATTCATATCATTTTCATCTCCCATTACAATACAGTTGCAGTAGACTTTTGAATCCATCGGCTTCCAAGGATGTAGCACTTTTTCTCAACTTTCATAAGGTACTTGAGCTTAACTACAAAGTAAAAAAATAGTGGATGGATGTCCTAATCCAATTGCAGATCCATTCACAATCAAACCCAAAACTGATTTCACAATAATAGCTCCAACATCAATAGGTTTTCCAGTATGAATACAATAATTCAGAATGACACTCTCCTTAGTAACCTTACTAATTTTCATGGTAGGCAGTAACTTTGATGCAATAAAGAAGTGTCAGGCTTTTGAAATTGGATTTAAAAATGATGAAGGAAAACTTACATTTCCAACATATCTGGTCTCCCAATTAGCATCTTCATCCGTAAGGTAGTGGTAAAGTTCATCATATTCTCTCTTGTAGGGGTAAAGTTTGCATAATGGCAGATAGACACATTTTCAATCATAAACATCTCATTTATTCTTAAAGGAGTGAATTGCAGAAACCTACTACATACGTAGATCATTCCTTGGTTGATCTCGTGAAGATTTGCATAAAATTCTTTAACTATGGGAACAACAACAGCGGAATTAGTCTAGCAAAGCACTTCCCAACGCCTCTGTGCAATAATCCTTTAACTATGGGAACAACAACAGCGGCATTAGTCTAGCAAAGCACTTCCCAATGCCTCTGTGCAATAATCTCTTCTACTCGAGTATTTGGCGTGTTGAATCCTCGATTCATAAATACTGTTTCTTAGATAAGGCTCTTCTTCACTAGAACTCGATCATGCAATTTATGTGCATCGAAACAGACCAACTTTCTTCAGTTGAAAATTCCAAATCTAATGGAGGTTTTAGAGTGAGAAGCTATAAGAATTGAAAAATGGCGACTCTTCCCTCGTTTTCCCCCCTAAAATATGGTTTAGAGTCATTTTTTAGGAGTCATATAGGAAGAAACCGCCAAAAACTGCAAAAAATTTCCATTTGACATGTTTTAAACAATTTCATACCCACGATGCATCATGCGCCGATTTGGCGCATCATGCGCCAGCTCTCTGGAAAGTGGCGCTTATGCGCCAATCTGGCGCATCATGCATCAATTCTAGAATTTTCACCGTTTCGATTTTGATCCAATAAATTCTCAATTTTTCCATAAATTTAGGCAAATGAACATATTTCTAAATATTTTATCAAATACACGGACTACATAAAGACACAAACATAAATATACATGAAATATCTCAAATAAAATAAACTAAAAATAAGCTAAACAATGATACAATTGGGTTGCCTCCCACAAACTGCTTGGTTTAATGTCGTCAAACTGACATTCCCATTCTTATTCTAAGTGACCCAACATTACTGTCTCTTGAAAAGCTGGTCTTTGACCATAAAAATATCATTTCAATCTATGCCCATTCACTTTAAATATTCTTCCAGTCTTGGGGTCTTCAATATTAACTGCCCCATAGGGATAGAGTTTTATAACTCTGAATGACCCTTTCCACCTAGACTTCAATTTTTCAGGAAATAATTTCTCCCTTTCCACCTAGACTCACCTAGACTTCAATTTTTCAGGAAATAATTTCTATCTTGTATTGTATAATAAAATTTCCTGTCTATGTTTAAATTCTCTTTTTATTATCTTTCAATCATGACATTCTTTCATCTTTTCCTTATAAATCCTCGCATTATCGTAAGATTCATTTTTAATTTCCTCAAGCACATTCAATTGCAATAATCTTTTCTCACCAGCTTCTTTCAAATTGAATTTAGACTCTTTTATGGCCCAATAAGCTTTATGCTCTAATTCAACTGACAAGTGACAAGTCTTCCTAAAATTTAATCTACAAGGGGACATTCTTATGGGTGTCTTATAAGAAGTACTATATGCCCATAATGCAGTTTCTAATGTAGTAGACCAATACATTTTACTAGGATTAACACTCTTTTTCCAAAATTCTCTAAATTTCACGATTAGATACTTCTGCTAAACCACTTATCTGTGGATGATAAGCA
>NW_018218770.1:95487-102238 GCF_001263595.1 Phalaenopsis equestris
AACACTACAAGCATCATATTGAGGTAAAGTGATTGCTTCAATCCATTTTGAAACGTAATCCACTGCAATCAATATGTATATATTTTCGAATGAGGGTATAAATGATCCCATAAAATCCATTCCCCATCATCAAAAATTTCAATTTCCAAATTAAAATTTAGAGGCATTTCATTTCTTATTGAAATATTACCTACTCTTTGACACTGATCACATGTTTTGATATATATATATTAACATCACTAAATAGAGTAGGCTAATAAAATCTAGGTTGTAAAATCTTATTAACAGTTCTATCATTTCCAAAATGTCCTCCAAATTCAGAATTATGACATTTTTGAATAATCTCTTGAATTTCTTTATAAGGCACACAAGGTCTCCTCATTACATCTTTACATTGCTTATATAAATAAGGATCATCTAAAAAATATGATTTTGCATCATGAATGAATTTCTTCTCCTGTTGTTTTGTTAATTCATATGGTAACATACCACTAATAATATAATTTACACTATAAACCTATTTCCCATACTTTCACAGCATAAAGTCATTCATTAGGAAAAGTTTTAATAATCTTTTTTTCCATATCTAGTATTTCTTTTTATTCTAGCCTCGATAGATGATCAACAAATTGATTATCAATCCCCTTCCTATCGAATACTATGAAATTAAACTCTTGCATCAGAAGTACACATCTAATTAAGCATGGTTTAGCATCCTCATTTTGCATTAATTATTTAATAGTCAAATGTTCAGTATACAAAACACATTTTACTCCAATTAGATAAGATCTAAACTTTTCAAAAGCATACACAATAACTAATAACTCTCTTTCAGTGGTGGTGCAATTAATTTGAGCATCATTAAGAGTCATACTAGCATAGAATATAAATTTAGAAATCTTATCAAATCTCTACACTAAAACAACTCCAATTGCATAATCACTAGCATCATACACTAATTAAAAAGGTTTCTCCCAATCTAGTTAAACAATTATAGAAGGAGTGATCAATTTTTCCTTTAAGGTTTCAAATGCTTTAAGGCAAACTTGATTAAAGTTAAATTTTGTATCTTTCTCCAGAAGTTGGCATAAAGGTTTAGTAATTTTTGAAAAATCCTTAATATGTCTCATGTAAAATCCAACATGTCCTAAAAATCTCCTAACTCCTCTTATTGTGGTAGGTGGAGGTAGGTTTGATATAACCTGTATTTTTGCAGAATCACTTCCATGGCATTTTCTAAAATTTTATGTCCAAGCACAATTTCTCCTACAACCATAAATTGACATTTTTCCCAGTTCAATACGAGATTAACCTTTTCACAATGTTCCAGAACTTTCTATAAATGATTTGGACAAATTTTGAATGAAGTTTCAAATACAAAAAAATTGTCTATAAAGATTTCAATCCCTTTTTCAATCAAATCACTGAAAATTGACATCATACATCTTTAAAATATTGCAGGTGCATTACATAATCCAAAAGGCATTCATCGAAAAGCAAAAGTTTCATAAGGACTAATAAATGTTGTTTTCTCTTAATCCTCTAGGGCAATAGGTATTTGATGATAACCGATATATCCATCTAGAAAACAAAAATATTTATGCCCAGCTAATCTATCAAACATCTGGTCCAAAAAGAGTAAAGGGAAATGATCCTTTATAGTAGTGGCAGAATTTAATTTTCTATTTTCATATTTCTTAACATTAAAAATTTTTTAAAATTTAAGTTGGTCTCATTTACTGTATATTTTTTTCTATATCAGACTACTATATTTCTAAATTTAAATTTTAGTAACTCTTAAAGAAACTCATATATATTTAAAGAAACTCATATATTAAAGATTGAAGTGTCACTTGAGGACAAGTAACATTTTAAGTTTGAGGGATTTTGATACACCTAAATTATATAGTATTTTTAAACACATTTTTATGTCTATTTTTGAGATATTGTGCTTTAATGGAAGGTATTTGTGTGTTTTTCTTTCAGGTACAAGTAAAAAGGTGAAAAATGCTAAAAGAAGTGAAAAGTGATCAAATTTGGAGTAAAGAGGCGAGTGATCAAATTTGGAGTAAAGAGGAGTAAAGAGGTGAAAATTGTGCTAAAGTGTTTTGGCGCCTAAGCACCTCATGCGACTAAGTGCCAGTTAAACAGAGAAGGCCGTGTCTAAGCACCAGAGGCCCCGCACTTAAGCGCCAGCGGCAGTTATTTGGTGGTTTTCTTCATTTGGCCGAATTCAGAATTCATGAGGAGGATACCATAAAACAAGAATTTCATATATAAAAACAAGCTTACAAAACAAAAGAGATAAAAATACAACTTCTAAAATATTTCTTCTCTTTCTATCACTCTTCTATCTCTATCTCTCTCCATCTCTCTTTCTATCTCCCATTCTCTCTCTCTCTCTCTCCATTTCTCTTGCTTGTCCACCTCTCTTCACTCTCACTATCTCAACATGTATATTTTTTAGTCACATTCTACCTCTTCCTACCTCCCTCCCTTATTCACTCTTTTCTCTCTCCCTCCAATCATCTCTCCCTATCTTCATTCTCTCAATCCATCTATCTCACTTTCTCTAAAACACCCTCCCAATCGTTTGCCCTTCTCTCTCTCACATTCTCTCTCCCTCATCTCCCTCTTTCTCTTCCTCTCACCTTCTCATGATCTCTCTTTCTATTGCTTTTTCTATTACTCTTCTCTTCTCTCTTCTCTCTCTATTTTAATATCATAGAAATGAAGAGACGATAGAAAGAATGATTGAGAGAGTATTTTATCTATAACTCTCTCGCTTTCTCCATCTTTATTTATTCTCTATTTCACTCATTTTCTCTCTCTCACTCCCTACCTCTTGAGAGAGATAAAGTGAGAAAGAAAGAGAGAGAGTGAGATATGGAGAATGATAGAGAGATAGTCGAGATGAGAAATAAAGATAAAAAGAGCCAGAGAGCTAGAGCTTAAGAGAGATTTGAAATAGAAAGAAGGAGAGAGCAAGAGTTAGAGTGGGAGAGAGATTTTCCTTCTTTCATCTATTTTCTTTATATGTCTTAGGGAGGGAGAGTTTGAGTGGGATAGTGATAGAGGATGGTGAGAGAGGGAGTGCGAGAGTGAGTAAGAGAGGGAGAGTTGAGAGAGAGAGATTGAATAGGTGGAGAGATAAAGATAAGGAGAGAGATCTTAGCCTCTTCTTCCCCTATCTTCTTTCCCTTCCCCTTCTCTCTCTCTCATTGTCCCTCAATCTATCCCTGATCCTCTCTTTACAATGTTCTATCTTTGAGTGAGACAAAGATAACGAGAGACAGAGAGTGTGTGTGTGAGAGAAAGATAATTTGTGCGAATGAGAGTGTGAGAGAAAAGGGATAATGAAAATGAATGAGAGAGAGTGAGTGGAGAATTGAAGGAGAGGGAGAGCTTATTTTCTATCTCTGTCTCACACACATGCACACACTTCTCTCCCTCTTTTAACTCTCTTTATCCTCTCCAATCTCTCTCAAAGTCTCTCAAATTATCTCTCTCTCTCTCTCTCTTATCTTATTTTAACACTCTCCCATGCTAACTCTCACACTCATGCTCTCTACCGTACACCAGCTCTCACCTACACACACACTCTCTCTCTCTCTCTAACTTTCTCTCCTTCCTTTCTTCCCTCCTTCCCTCCCTCTCCCCCCTCTCATACTCTCTCATTTATTTTCCCACCCTCTTTTTTTCTCTCACTTTACCTCTTTGTCTCTAGCTCTGTCTCTCTCTCTTAGCCTCCCTTCCTTCTTAACTCTCTCTCACCCTATATTTCTTCCGAACTTTATCTCTCTTTTTTCCAATCTTTCACTCTCCCTTCTCTTCCTCTATAGCTCTTTTACTCCCTCCCTCTATCTATCTCCTCCCTCCCTCTATCTATCTCCCTCCCTACCTCCCTCCTTCCCTCCCCCCTCCCCCCTTTTTCCCTCCCGCCCTTCAAATGGAGGGAGTGGGAGAGAGAGTGAGAGAGAGAGAGAATTAGAGAGAGTGTGAGAGAAAAAACATAGAGATCTCTCACTCGCTATCTCTATCATTCTCTCTTCCTTATAATTTCTCATTCTCTTTGCTTCTCTATCTCATCTATCTCTCTTAAACTATCAACATGTCACTCTCCACTTTTTTATTAAGAGATAGAGATAAAAAGAGATATCAAAGGTGGGAGAAGCATGGGAGGGAGAGAGAGGGAGGGAGAGAGATGGGGATTAAGATAGAGAAACCGAAGCTAATAGTTTGGGAGGGAGAAATATAAGAGATAATATAATGAATGATGGAGAAGTAGAATATTGAAAGACAGTGAGGAAGCAAGAGATAGAAAAATATTGAGAGAGAAAGAGAGAGTGCAGGAAAGAGAGATTGAGAGGTTGAGTAAAGAGAGGGAAAGAAAGATTGAGAGATGGAGTAAGAGAGAAATAGTGAGGGAGGTACAAAATGGATAAAGAGATGGTGAGCGAGAGATCATAACAAAAAGATAGATTGAGAGTTTGAGAGAGATAAAAAGAGAGTAAAGATAACGGGTGATATTTTTTTCTCTACTTCACCCTCTCTCCCTCTAACTTGCATTCTCTCTCTCCTCTCTTTTTTATACTCTCTCTACCTTAATCCCAGTCTATCTTTGTCCTTCTCCCCCCTCCCTCCCTCTCTCACTCCATCCGCCATCTCTTTTATTTCTTTTTCTGTCTCTTTGCTACCCCTAATCTCTTTGTTCTCTCTAACTCTCTCTCTAACTCTCTGTTGACCTCATGTTTGGTTGAGGCCTAGATTTCCTCTTTAGTAGCCTAAGGTCTAGCCATAGAACTTCTTGTTGACTATTCTTAGAAAACTAGAATAGGAACTCTCACCATTAAAAATTCTAAACTCCTCTTTACTCAACTTGAAGTTCTACATATTGGTCGTAACCTCTAGCACTTAGTAGGTGGGGCACTATGAGGGAGCTCAAGGAGAGTTCCTATACGATTGTTAGACCTTAGCATTGACCTTTGGTGTTGATATAAAGCTAAGGCACTCACTAAACTCACTCAAAATCACTCACAAATACAAATCCAAACTGCTTGACTTTGGTCCCTTAATCCTTTGGGAGACTCATATAGATGGTCCCCTAAACCCTTTGGCCCTAGGCTAGGGTTTAGCTAAGACTAGAACATAGAGGATCCAAATGGGGTTTCCATTGGTCCATGGCTTATTTATGGTGGTTGGCACCCTAGCTCTACCAAAATGGCCAACTTAGCCTTTTGCCCCTAAACTCCCATAAATTAGCTAGATACCCTTGGGACCCTAAATTTGGCCAAAATTCCAAAATTTACCAAAAATACTCAAATTTATTCAAAAATCATTTCAAACCTTTTGAAAATACCCAAATTTACCCAAAACTACCCAAGACAAATGCCAAATTACCCAAAATCACCAAAAATTTCCAAATTACCCAAAATTCCAAAAATTCCAAAAAACCCCAAAATTTTCCAAAATACTCCAAATATTCCCAATTTCACTTTTCTTAACTACCACATGACCTAATTTGGCCACTTTTCTTAACTACCCCATGACCTACTCCATTGGTCTTAATTTGGACCGTAAACTCTTCATAACATTTCTAAACATCAAACTTGACCTTCAATTGGCCTTGGTGAAGCCTCAATTGCACTCAATTGTGACCTCAAGTCCAAAAATCCCCAAATTTTGCCCCAAATAGGCTATGCCTCCAAATTTCACCAAATTGAATACTTTAGCCCAAAAATTGGATCTCAATTCATGTTGAAAACTCTTCATGTAATTTGTATTGACCAATCTCAACAATCAATTTGGAATTAGCCCAAGGCTAGCCCAATATTGACCCAAGTCTAGTTCATCATGCCCATAATGACCAAATCTCCAAAATCCTCCAAATTTACCCCCCAATTAAACTCAAAATTCTTTCAATCCTTCACCAAAAATGTTCATCACAATCATCTACATCAAATGCATTAATCAATTGGGTCAATTGACATGGCTAGCCTAGCCAAAACTCAAGTTTTGGTCATTTGGATCCACATTGGACCCATGCACTAAAATTAGCCTAACCACCCCAAAGCCACCAAATTAATTACTCCACAACCATTATTTGGACCTTAATGACGAAGCTAAACCCCATAAAACTACCTAAGCTAAGACATGGACCAAAGGTCTCCTAAATTAAGGGATTTTGATTCCATATTTGCTTAAGCCTTGGATCTTTTTGCCAAAACTAAACCTCAACTCATTTAATTGTTGTGCATATTCCCCTGGCTCACCTGAAAAACCTAGCCACCTCCCCACTAGCCTGGCTGGCCAGCCTTGTGGTCGGAAAACACCAAAACCATGAGCCACCTTCTCCAAATCAAACCCATTTAAAACCTAGAGGCCACCTCATTCAAATCAAATGTTAGAGCCTCTCTGCCCTCCACCTAAGCATCACTTTTCACCCCCTAATTGGCCATGACAACCACCTTTAAGCCATTTTTATAAAAAGCTCCCCTCCACGACCATGGGAGGAGAGTTGAAATTTTCTCAGATAGAGCCCTCCAAATTGCTCATAAAGCCTCTTTGAGACCTCCTCAGCTTAAGCCAACCACTTTCCCTCACTGATTCTCACTGTGGAAGCTCAATTTTGAGCTCAAACTTCTGTCTAAAATAAGGACAGAGCTCAATACACCTCCACTGTCCACCAAATTCAAATTACACTTACCCACACCTTCACCACAGTAAAAGAAGGAGAAGCCCCATCAAATCC
>NW_018218770.1:102383-102857 GCF_001263595.1 Phalaenopsis equestris
AAGCTTCCCTTCTCAGAGCAAAGGTATTGAACTCCCTCTCTGCCCGAGCCTATTTTGATTCTCCATTTGATTAGGCTTAATTTCATGGCATCTTAACCATATAAATATGTTCCTCTAGTCTATACGAGCATTTTAAAAAAAAGTTCATTCAATTTGGTTGAGAAATGAGGGAGATATCAGGTCTTGAAGATGGACGATTCTTAGGATAGGACATTGGGGACGTTGACAAAGAGCCGTGTGATCGCGCATTTATCTCATCAACGGATGAGATCAAGCTGGACAACTCTCCCTTACAACAGTCGTGGGCCTAGTCACCGCTGAGGTGGAAGGCGGCGTCAAATAGGAGCGCGCCACGTGGAGCTTTGGAGTTTCCTAGGATGACATGGCACCGCGCATTTAAATAAATAATTAGGGAATAAAATAAATCATAAAATGTCCCTAAACTTTAAAAATTCATATCTTGGTGTAGAAAAA
>NW_018218770.1:102867-131474 GCF_001263595.1 Phalaenopsis equestris
AAAAAGAAAATAAAAATACCCTCTTGCTCAGTGAACTGTGGAGAACAATTTGAAAATAATTTAAAGTTTATTTGATGCATGTTTTATTTTTGATTAATTAAATACTGTTTTGAATCTTTTGATTCTCCATGCATGCAGACATTTTACCATGACTTGCAATTTTGACATATTGTAGCCTATGATAAGGAGGAAATTCCCAAATTTTTCCAAGATCAGGGGAGACCTCTTGACAGAGACCCATGTTTTTCAAGTCATTAAAAATCATTTCCTGATTTCTCCAAAGTTAAAGGAAACCTCTAGAAAGAGATCCATATTTTTCAAGTTTATGTCTATTATTTGTATAAACTAATTATAATAGTTAGCATGTTGCTTCGAAAATTCCAAGAAAATTTTGGAAGGTTTAATGTGACCAGAGAATCCTTTCGAAAATATTTCATGGCTTAAGTCATTAAGAACAAACCTAATTTCCACCAACCCACAAAACATAAAGAAAATTAATTTTGGGAAACACAAACCTTTAAATGACTTAATTTATTATATCCACTGTGATTTGAACATCAGAGAACTTTCCATAAAAATTTCAAAGCATTTGAAGCACATTTGATAACTTAAATTGATTTTCTAAGTTAAATGTGATTTTTAACACTAAAATGATTTTTAACACTAAAATGATTTTTAACACTAAAATGATTTTTAACACTAAAATGATTTTTAACACTAAAATGATTTTTAACAATTAAAATATAGCTCAAAAAATTATAAAAAATGAGTTTTTGGAGTTCTCTGTGGTCAAAAGGATTTTATAAAAGTAAAATGGTAATAAATATAAAACTTTATTTTTAGCCTATTTTCAAATGTAAAAATAATTAAAAAATGATAAAAATCACAAAAATAATAAAAGTGATGAAAATATTCTAAATTATTTTCTAAGCACTCAGGAACTATTAGAATATTTTTCCTGTTCTTCCATGTGAAGATACTAAATTTGAAGCTTAAAATAATTTTTAAAGGCTAAACCTGTTCTTCCATGTGAAGATATTAAATTTGAAGCTTAAAATAATTTTTAAAGGCTAAAAAATGGATTTTCACTAAAAATATTCAAAAAATTCAATGAAAAATAAAAAAAATGTGAAATTTGTTTCTTTGTGTTCCTTAACATCCGAGAAATTTAATAAAAATATAAAACTTAATTTTCCACATTTAAAATATTTTAAAATTAATAAACACTCTAGAACCTGGAATAATTCTAACGATTAAAATAAAACTCAAAAAATTATGAAATTTTGTCCAAATGATTCTCTGGTTAAGTCTACCTCTAGTAAAAATTTCAAGAGATTAGAGTTTGCCTTGGTCAAGTTATAGAATTTTCTTTGAAAAATCCTATTTTTGCATAAAAATGAATATCTAAATTAAATTAAATTTTGAAATCTTAATTGACCCATGAGTGAGGTGGGATGAAAATTCCAAAGTCATTTGAATTAAAATTGACAAATTATGAATTGATAAAGCCTTAGGGGCAAAAGTGTAATTTTAAAATTTAGCCTTAACTAACATTTAGGCTTAATTTAAGGAGGGAAAAATGTAACCTCTGATTCTAACTAACTTATTTTGATGATTAAAATACAAGGGAAATAATTGGTAGAAACCAATCTCACTTTTATTAATTAAAGGATAAAACTGTAATTTACTAAATTATTAAGAATTTTGGAGGTATAGTCAAATAAATGATCTTAGACTTAAGGGTATAGTTTTGGGTGTTAATAACTCACTAATTTAATACCCTTATTTGATGCTCGAATGACTTTCAAAAATGAATCGTCATCACTGAAATTTTAATCTCTTTCTAAGACGTCCACCAAAATCTTAAGGGCTTAGTAGTGACGGACTTAGTAGTGACCTAAGCTAAATCAAAATTGGTTAAATAAGGAATGGAAAAAGTGGACATAGCTAAAACTAAACACCTTTGGAACAATACAAGCCTAAATTAAAGTTGGCTGAGTGTCTTAATAACACTAACTTGCCTCTTTAAGGGTTTTCACCCACATAATCTTAAAGTTAAATCACAAATGATAATTACCCTACTCTTAGGGATAATTGAAACATCAATGTTCATTAAAAATTAAAAGTATGTATAAGATGGGTTATTAAGCAACATAATAAGTTTAAATGAGCTCGAGACTTTTCACCAGGCAGTGAGAGGGAAGCATGGACCTGCTTCTTCCTCTAGACCTGTTAGATACCTCGGAGGTCTACTAAACTTAATATGTTTTGCTTAACAAAAATCATCCTTAATCAAACTAATAGGGCCCACCAAGATATGACCTAGGGTTAGGTAGGTCACTTCATATAAAATGCCTTGACATGCATTTTGAGTTTCAGGTGGTGAAATAAGAAGACTCGCCAGGTACTCTTTTACAGTTTATAGTGTCGTCTTTCTTGTACTTTCATACTGTACTTTTGATGGTAACACAAACTTGCAGCTAAACAATGATGTCATCCTACTTGAAAACTAAAAATATCAAGATAGCCACATAACCAAAACCTAAACCAAAAATAAAATCAACCAAGAAAAAAATCACCCTCACAACATTAAAAATCTAAAACAACTCAAAATGTAATCACAAACATCACACAAAACAACAACTACAACTAAATTAAGATGTCTTTATCGGATGATCGGGAATCCCTAGGAGGAGGTCTCGGAGGAGGTAACCTATGGTAGCTAACGAGGCTTCCCACAGTCTAAATGAAATTATGGAGCTCATTAAGTTGAGTTTAGTAAATTCATTTGGACTAAGTGATCCAATAGAAAATAGTGGGGCCGGAATGAGAGAACCGTAGGATCCTAACCGGTGTCGCTCTAATCAACTGTAATATCCCCGATAACATTTAAAGAACTTCAACCATAGAGCCGTCTGATTTGACATCATAACTTGACACCCTAGAAAACTTAAACTCACCACGACAAGGAGCTTGGAGCTAACATGGTGGACAGTACGACCATCTTCAATAGCAAAACCTGTCTTCCCCAGCTAAACCAATTTCCTTTCCTTAAAATTAAACAACAAAGTCATAGGATTTTGAGGTTGTCTGCTTATGCAACATAAATCCTCACCTTATATTTAGGCCTTTGTACAGCTCTGTTGTACAATATAAGCCCTAACTCGTCTTAGGATTTTGAGGTTGTCGTCCTTCACGACCTAAATTCTCACATCTTCTAGGCTATTTGTGTGATCTTTTCACACAAATGTAAGCCCTAAATTAATAAAAGTAGTAGGATGAAAAACCTAAATATTTCTCCAAAAAACTGAAGCCAAACCAAAGGATAGACTAGGAAGTCACCGAGGTTCTCCTCTGGATCCATGAAATCCCTTAGTTCTTCCTCCTTTGGATTCTGAAAACAAAATGCTCCAAATTTGAGCCAATCTCATTTCACACCTCTTTATCCAATTTCGTTGAAAAGTCCAATCCTTTTGACTTCCTTGAAGATAATATTTACTGATTTTTATCAAGAGTTTCTTAAATGACTTCAGTCATTTAAGATGTAATAAACTATAGATATTAAATAGGGGAAATTGTTGGAAAATAAAATGATTGAAGCCAAACCAAAGGATAGACTGGGAAGTCACCGAGGTTCTCCTCTGGATCCATGAAATCCCTTAGTTCTTCCTCCTTTGGATTCCGAAAACACTGAAAACAAAATGCTCCAAATTTGAGCCAATCTCATTTCACACCTCTTTATCCAATTTCGTTGAAAAGTCCAATCCTTTTGACTTCCTTGAAGATAATATTTCCTGATTTTTATCAAGAGTTTCTTAAATGACTTCAGTCATTTAAGATGTAATTAACTATAGATATTAAATAGGGGAAAGTGTTGGAAAATAAAATGATTTCACAGACCAAACAAACGTCATACATTTCTCAGTTTATTTGATCGAGTGTCATCCTCAAGTTTTGTGTTTATCCTTCGGGATATATACAAGATTTGAGGTACAACGCTCATTTAATCTATGAAAAATATGGGGTCAGTTTGATTTCATATTTTTCTAAACATTAAAATGTCCTTTTAAAGCGGACGACAGGTTTTTAATTCCGGTGACTGACAGCTTCTTACGGGCAACTCCTCCAACCAAAATTAGTGCCGACAGCATCTAGCAACTCCAATGGGGACAACCTTTTCTCTCCATTTAAATAAAGAAATATTATCTTCACACATCGATAATGTGTTCATGTCCCTCCTGGACCAAATTACCCTTCTTCTTTGACATACTTTACCCATTTTTGTCTTGGGAAAGTACAACCAACTCTTTGGACTTCAGGACTATCTGTTCAATCACCTTTAAACAGAAGGGTTCAGAAGGCCATTAAGGTCTCTTTAAATCTTCATATGGGGTCGAACCCCAATAGGTGTGTTGGTGGACTAGTTCCACCTGGGCATTATGTGTTGCTAAATGGGTCCCACACTGGGTCCTAAATGCTTCACACATCCCTTCCAAAACTGATTTGCTATTTTGTAAATTAAATCAAATTGTGTTGTGTTGTGTGCACTTCAAAATTAATTAAATTTCTCTACTTTTAAATCACCTTTTTACCAAAAATTTTAAAATCCCCACAAACTAAAAATTTACCCGGTCTAAAGATCAACCTCTATTAATTTTTAGTGCTCATATTAAAGATTATAAGGATTTGGCCATATAGCTAACCCCAAAACTTTCTGTTTTAAAGTTGCTGCAATGGCCTACCCAATGCTGAAATTTTTCTGCAACTTGCCGACAAGCCATGAAGCCCGCAATGTTGCTCCTACCATTAATTTTGGAGCCAGCGGAGCAGGATTTGAAGACCTCAAGGTTATCCTCAAGAAGGCTCTGTTCCTCATGATGAAAGTCATCGCTCCGGAAATTCAGGAGCCATCTGCTGAATTTGACCTAAACTGTCTTCAGGACCTCCCTTCCTAAAAGAAAGCCAAGACTGCTGCCGCCATGGCACCCACCAAGCCTGCTGGTCCCGCTGCTACTAAGGGGTAAAAAGTAATGATCATTAATGTTCCGACTGAGAGATTAGCTGTCCCGCCATCAGTGTTTGAAATTGAATCGAGTTCAAAAACTGCACCACTAACCCGAACCAAAAAGAGAAACCATAGCAGGAGAGTTTGGAGGGCCACTAAAGCTCAGGCTCCTATAGAAGTACCTAATGATGAAGTGCCTCACCAAGAGGAGTTTGAATTAATGGAAACATATCCACTTCTGTAGGTAAATAGGCTCCATCATTTGATGGATATCAACAAGTACGAAAGTATCAACAAGATTACCGCTACATTACCATCACTTCATGGATAGGGTGTGGAGAGAAAGAAATATACTACTATCACCTATACTACTATCACCACCTGAGTCAGTTAAGTTTTTCAGAGGCTAGCCACCAAAGAAGGCTATTCGTTGAGTGAATTACTTAAACGAGTGGGACATGCAATATCTCCTTGCATGAAGAAAGAAATTTTAAAGGACGTCAGATCCGCCAAACAATTTTAAATGTTTTAAATGTTAACTAAGGCTTTGCCTACTCGAATTCCTGTCTAGTTTTTCTTAGGGAGTAGAGTTGATACCATCATGGTCACCACCGAGTATGTCGTCTCTAGGACCGCAGGCTGTCTACTGGTTAAGTCAAGACTGGGTCCAAGAATCCGACCAATCACCCACTACAAAGATTTTCCTAAAACTCCAAAGGGAAAGATAAAGAGATTACCTGATACTGTAGCTGGTCTGCACCATGGGGAGCATACTCTTCCTCGACATATTGATGTCTCTGCTAGGACACTTCATCCTGAGACATCATCGTCAAAGAAAAAGGTATGGATACCGACCAGTAAACCCACAGGGCAAGACCATGGAATGAAGCCAGAGTTCGAAGTATCTGACATCGTCACAGCAATTGCCAGAGAAATGGAAGAGCAAGAGGAGGAGGTTCAGCGTACTCCAGATCTTAGAACAATTAAAGAATCAATGATCGAAGAAAAAGTTGAAAAGATCAAGGCTAAGATTTCTGATTTGGCTCGGGAATACGGAGTTTCCATCGATAACAATGATGAAAATTTTGACTGAACTACCTTGAAGAGGATTTCATGGATGTCCATGTCATCAAAACCAGAGCCACTACATCTGCACGTGAGGCTCAACCTCTCGTCAAAGAGAACACCATAAATGAGTTACACGGGGCTATCCTCATAAGGGATGAACAAGTCAGTCAACTGGAAAAAAGGATAGAAGAGATGGTCGTAGCCATGACCGCCATGGCCACCATTCAAGGGAAATCACAAGCACCGCAACTAGCATCTCCAGATATCAACCAACTAGAGATAATACACATTATAGATGAAAGAAGAGAAGTTACCTCAACAAACAGAGATGAGCAACAAAAGAAGGATTCTCCATCAGGCGCCATACTGGAGAAAGAATACAAGCAAATGGTTAAACAAGTTTGGGAGGTCTTAACCAAATCTAAGGGCGGTGCATTGATTCTAAAAGGTAGACCTAGCCCAGAAGAATTCAATGTTGTACCCTTCCCCAAGGGTTTCATGGCCACAAACTTTAAAATATTTGATGGAACTGGAAATCCTAAACAACATCTAGCACACTTCCGAGCAAGTTGTGGCAACACAAGAAATAGCGAAGCTTTACTCTTCCAATAGTTTGTCAGCAGTCTGTCAGGGATTGCCTTTGATTGGTATGCCATTTTGCCCAATGGATCAGTAAAAACATTTGCCGAGCTGGATAAATTATTTGTGAAAAGGTTTGTCGTAGCGCAACACCATCTCTATAGGAGAGCTCATGATGGAAAAACAAAAGCCCAATGAGACTTTGGTGGATTACATCTTGCGGTGGAGAAACCTTAGCATGAAGTGTGAACCTCATCTACAGGAACATCATGCAATTGAGATTTTACTCAAAAGCATTCATGGCCCAGTAGCTTTCATGCTCAAGGGACTCACCATCAAATCCTTTGAGAAGTTACTTAGTAAAGCCAACAGTCTTCAAGAAGAAATCGGAAGAAATCAAACATATGGATTCTCATGAGAAATCCAAAACAACTAGTGTTTGAAAAGAAATTTGGAACAATCGCAACAGTTGTTAAAGGAAAACAACCAATGAAGATATATGCTAAAAATCCTCGTCAGTCTTCATCACAGTAGACTCAGAAATAAAATAGCCAGTTCAACTAGCAACCGCCGCAAGGAGGGTAATCTCAGAATAAGAGAATATCTCTGGCAGAATGATAGAAAATGGTGTATTCTTTCAACGATGAAGCTGTATCCAAAATGTTTAAAAGTTTGATGAAGAAGCCTGAGTTCAGACTACCAAAGCCAAAGAAGCCCAAGGAAGTTGACAAGAAAGATCAACCAAATTATTGCCCGTATCAAAGATTGCTAGGAAATACTAAAGAAGAATACTTCATCTTTAAGGATTGGCACAAAAAGAATCTTAAAGAAGGGAATATAACGATTTTGAAAGAATATTTAAGAGAACCTGAAAAAGGATCTATAAATATGATTTCGGCCGAACCAATCTCTCCGATTGATCCATGTACCAGAGAAGAGGGATGGAGTACGACTTGGGACAAACTCAAGAAGGTCTTAAATAAAATCCAAAATTCATCGAAAGAGTCTTCCATATACACTGGAAAAGATGGATGGAGTACAATCTGGAGCAAATTATCCAAGAAAATATTGAACCAAATCCATAGTGCGTCAAAAACAAACTTCCATTCAGAATCTTCAGTCTGCCAAGACCAAGATGAAGATTTCACAACAAGATCCGTCATCGTTAAAGACAAAGATGAAGAAGAACACTACCTCAAAGATTGATAGCACGGATGGTAGGATAGGGGATGCCTCTGCTAGATTGGTTGTCTTGGATTCGGGGAAGAAGATCATTGAACCCCTGACTTTGTATGATTATCTTTTTGCCCCTCCGGGGTCTTATGAATATAATGATCATGATTTCGGCTACGTTTTAACTATTTTTTAGTGATGATGTAATTGATTATGACAAATCTAACTTCTATCTTGATTCCCAAAACAATCCTCAAATAGTACTTGAGTCTGATGAACTCGTTAACAATATCGAAGAAGACATCAACGATAACAGCTACGAAAGCATCGAGAGTGAGGAACCAATCCTTGAGCTCCAGGGCACACCGCTTGCCACGAACTTAGATCATTCCGACAAATAAGAAATACCAAAAAATTCAATAAAGGTACCTCAAGAAGAAGAAATTATAGAAATAAACTTAAGGAGCGGGAAAGTGTTACCCCCGAGAACAGCTCCAATGGATAAAGGAAAATAAATAGTAACTTGAGAAGAATTACCTCCACCTCCACCAGTGGAAGAAACACACAACCAAAAGAAAATTGGAGGACCATACAAAGTGGATTATAACGTGCTAGCTCATCTTAGGAAGTTCCTGACCCGATTAAGCATCTATGACGCTCTGATCCTATCAAAGGAGATGAGAGAGTCTCTAGTTACAACATTGTTTGACCCATATATTTGCTTAACCCAGTTGGAACCCAGTTGGCCAGCACATCCTCCAGTTGGCCAGCACATCCTCGGATGAAGTTTGCTCATTGAAAGAACAGACTGGGGTGACTTTTACAGATGAAGATTTATTGCTCGGTACCGCCGACCATAACCGACCACTCTACATCTCCGTTAACATCAGCAGATTTTTGTTATCCAGAGTTTTAGTATATCTTGGAGCATCACTCAACATGATGAGTCTACAAAACTTAGCTTATTTGGACATTGAAGCTCAGGAGCTTACTGCCAATAAAATGATGTTTAGAAGATTCAACCAAAAGGGAGAAAGAGCCCTTGGATAGATTACATTATTTATGAATGTTGGAGAACTAGCAACAACCGCCAAGTTTCATATCATCGTCGCCGAGACCTTTTTCAATGTTCTACTTGGTCGAACGTAGATTTGTGAACACAACATTGTTTCATCGTCTCTACACCAATGCATCAAGTACTACAAAGAAAGACAAGATCATTGCATCAAAGAAGATCTACAACCGTTTTCAGTTCATGAAGTTGGCATTCATGAAGATGTTACCTACTACTCGACTCCAAAGAAAACTGTCTTCTCTCGCGAAATTGCGATAAAAAAAGTAAGGATCTAGAAAAAGTATAGTGGCATGGCCATTAAACTACGCTTCAATGAGCTTCTACTATTCTCTTACAACAAATTGGTGGAGGGTCTTTCGCGCACCCGAGGTCGAGGTTGGGGACGTGGACGAGCAAGAACCAACTTAATCATTAAACGGACTAGATCAACCATCAACATCGGTGATGAAGATAGTTTTGAAGACGAAATAATGATGACAAAATAGAGGAGACCTCAATATGAGATATCCTTAGAAGATGCGGAAAAAAGCGAATATGAGATGATGTATGATTGGATAAACCACTATGTGAATACTATGACCCTTGATTCGATCCTCCCTCAAAAAATTGAGAGTTTAGAGGTCAAGGAAGTTTGTAGTGCCGGTTCATTGCTGATAAAATTTTACCGTGCTTCTACCTCTACTAATCTTGAAAATCATGTAAATTTGGATGATGAACTTAATGAATTAATGGAATTACCTTTTGGTTACTTTTCTCCTTACGTACAAAAGTTAATTCAACAAGGACATTTGTCAAAACAAATGCCAAAAGATAAGTTACAACTTTTTGTATTTATGGAGTGTTAAAAGTCAAACTCCAAACTCAAAAGAGGGTCTCAGATTTAGATTTGGTATAGTCGGACTAGTCCATGATTCAGAATTTTGCATGGTTGTTGCTAGTGAATCAGAAGAGAGGATTGCCTATATAAAGGATGACTCTACTGATCTGCTAATAGAAGATGCTCTGCCAAAATTTGAGGAGGAAATAAAATCAACTGTTGATGATTTGAAATAGATTAACCTCGGGACTGAAGAAAACTTAAGAACAGCCTCAACCTACATTTATAAGTTTTCTACTTAACGATGAAAAATCTTTACAACTGATCAAATTGGTAACAAAATTCAAAGCTTTCTTTGCGTGGAGCTATGATGAAATGCTAGGGCTGTCAGTAGAGGTTACAGTTCATAAACTCGGGGTAGATAAAGATATAACCCCAGTAAAAAACGCTCCAAGAAGAATGTGCCTCTAAATATAACAACAAATCATCGCCAAGGTAAAGAAATTAAAATATGCTAACTTTGTAAAAGAAGAGCAACACCCCACATGATTAGCCAATATTGTACCTGTCAAGAAGAAAAATGGAAAAATCCGTGTTTACGTTGACTTCAAAGATTTGAACAAGGCATGTCCGAAAGGCGAGTTTCTACTACCAATACCAGAAATGATGGTGGATATCTCTTCTGCACATGAAATATTCTCTTTCATGGACAGTTCATCGAGATACAACCAAATCAAGATGGCTCCCGAGATGCACATGAAATATTCTCTTTCATGGACGGATCATCGAAATACAACCAAATCAAGATGGCTCCCGAGGATGCAGCACTTACAGCCTTCAGGACACCGATCAGAATTTTCTACTACACAATGATGCCGTTTTGGTTAAAGAACGCTAGAGCAACGTATCAATGTGCATGACAAAGATTTTTGATGACCTCATTCATAATCAAGTAGAATGTTACGTGGATGATTTGGTCATCAAAAGAAAATAAAAAATAGGCCATTTTTATGATTTGAGGATCATTTTTGAACGGTTATAATGATATGACCTTAAAATGAATCCCTTAAAGTGCGCCTTTGGCATTACCTATGGGAAGTTTCTAGGATTTATTGTCCTTCATCGGGGAATCGAGATCGACCCAAATAAGATTAAAGCAATCTTAGAAATGCCTCCTCCTAAAACCTTAAAACAACTACTTAAAACACTTATGTTTCTTCCAGGGAAAGTTGCATATCTGAGATGCTTTATTTCTAATCTCTCTAGTAGGAGTCAACCCTTTCATTTGGGAAGATAAATGCCAGTGGGCCTTTGAGGACATTAAACAATGTTTAATGACACCTCTTGTTTCGGCAGCCCCTATCACAGGAAAACCATTGATACTTTATATTGCGCCTCTAGATGACTCTCTTGGAGCCCTCTTAGCCCAAGTCAATGACGAGAGTAAAGAAAATGCACTCTACTATTGGAGTTGTCGTCTAATACAGACGGAAGTGAGGTATCCACATATTAAGAAGCATTGTCTGATGTTAATTTTTGCTGCCCAAATTGGAGTCGTCGTCTAATACAGATGAAAGTGAGGTATCCACATATTGAGAAGCATTGTCTGATGTTAATTTTTGCTGCCCAAAAGCTTAGATATTATATGTTCTCTCATTTCAAAAGTTAACCCATTGCAGTATTTGATGACTCGACCAACACTCTCCGGGCGTCTAGCAAGATGGTCGATGATCTTATTGCAATTTAATATAACTTTTGTTCCCTTCCGTGCTATCAAGGAATAGATTCTAGCAGACTTTCTTGCTACACACCCACTGCTAGTTGGGTCCCCTCTCAACGATGAACTACCAGATGAGCAAGTGTTACAAATGGAATTCTCCAGTGCGCAATGCTAAGAGATGTACATTGACGGTTCTTCATCAGCTAGAGAAGACAAAAGACCAGACAAAGTCATACTAGGTAAAGAAGGGATCAGTTTGATCTTTATCACGCCAGATAAGGGTATGTATGTTGAGGATCTCATACCACCTGACAGAGCCGTGCACAAACAATGAAGCAGAATATCAAGCTTTAATCACCGGATTGGAATTGGCAATCTCAATGGATATAACAAACATTGTCATTTATGGTGACTCTCAACTCGTCATCCGGTAAGTCACCAAACAATACAAAATTTTGAAACCAAGACTAGCAAAATATCACCGATATGCGATGAAGCTACTGGATAAAATCCCCTATGTGACTTTCTATAGGATTCCTAGGGGAGATAATGCCCATGCCGTCGCTTTAGTAAAACTCACTAAGGAGCTGACGTGTCCCCTAGAGGATTCCATTGAAATCACAATACAAAGAAGACAAATTCTGTCTTCAATTGACCTCGACAATCCACACAAACTCAAAAAAGAAGAAACAATGATTGTAGTTGCGGATATCAACGAAGATTGGTGTAAGCTATTAATAGAATATTTGCATACTGAAAAGCTGTCGGAAGACAAGTTTGAGACACATCACATTACAAAAAGGGCTATGTCATATGCCCTGGTCGGTGATGTCCTCTACAGAAGATCGTTCGACCAGATGTGGCTATGATGCCTAAGCAAAGCCGAAGCCCAAAATATTGTCAAAGAAGTACATGCCGGATTGTGTGGCGCTCACCAATCAGGACCAAAAATGAAAATGAAAATCAAAAGACTCGGATATTATTGTCCAACAATGATGTCCAACTGCATGGATATAACCAGAAAATGTCACTAGTGCCAAGTGCATGGGGTGGTCTTACACCAGATTTTGAATGTGCTACACCCAACTGCTGCCGATTACTTTGTGGGCATTCGAGTGTTGGGGCACGGACATAGAAGGTCTGATAGACCCGCCATCCTCCAAAAGACACAGGTTTATACTTGCCGCTACAGATTACTTCTCCAAATGGGCAGAGGCAGTGCCACTACGAGAAGTTACGGCGCGGTACGTTCTTCAGTTTTTTAAAAGCCAAGTTGTCTACGTTTTAGGAGTACCGTGAAGAATAATTCCTGACAACATGACGGCTTTTAAATGCACAAAGATCAACAATTTTGTCAAAAGATATGGGATAGATTGGAGATACCCTACAATTTACTATCCTAGAGCAAATGGATCGGCTGAGGCTTTCAACAAAATAGTGGTATAGATTTTAAAGAAAATACTGAATGAAAACAAAAGGGATTGACACAACAAACTATTCGAAGCCTTGTGGGCCTACCGGACGACTTTCAGGACTCCCACTTTCCCACTCAGTGTACACCCTACATGCTCATGTACGGGTCTGAGGTCGTACTACCGTTAGAAATTTAGACGCCGTCTCTCAAAGTCGCTGTCACCAACTAACTCATATAGAAGAAATTGCAAATCTCAGGCTTGAGGAACTACGAGTTTAGAAGAAAAATGACTTGAAACACAAAAACATCTGGAACTTTACTAGGCAAAGATGGTACAAGCTCATGACAAATTGGTCCACCCAAGGACATTTAAAGTTGGTGATATTTTCCTTATGCTCAAAAGGCCTATTCTTGCATTCCGCAGGATAGGTAAAAAATTCAAGCCAACTTGGGAGGGACCATTTGTCGTTGAAAAGGTCTACATAGGAGGAGCCTACTAGTTAGTAGACATCAGAGGCAAAATTCCCATGCTACCAATCAACGGACGATGCATGAAGACATACTACGCAACCTGACATTGCTTGCCTTTACTTGATTTGAAATTTTGAAATTTTGATTGTTTTGAGGTTATCTATGTGACCAAACGTCTGTGACCGGGTCCAAAATTTTTATAACAAAATTAACCTAAAAATAATAAAAGTTTTTTTTTTTTGAAAATTACACACTTCAATTTTCTCTTTCTAAACTTATTATGCTACTAAATTAAACAAAATTCACACATAAATAAACAATCTCTTCATCAAAATAAACAAAAATTTCCTTTAATAAATACTTTGTTTTGTTCTTGTTCACGCTAAGTTTCAGCGCACAGACATTTTTCCTGTCGTCTAAAGAGAAATGTCAGGCCAGAGGCTGATCTTTGTCTTTAAAGATGGCTGGAATCTCGGACTAAATGAAGAAATGGCACCGCAGGGTGGCATTATAGATTTTAACATAGAATTTAACCAAGTTTCCATGGATTACTAGAGGCCTTTAATGAATTTTTTCAGTCGACAGGAAAAGGAAGGGCTGCCCTCACTACTAAGGGTGACCATCAAAGATAATGCATAACTGAAAGGAAAGAACGTGGTGGTAGAACGGGACCTGTTGGAGGAACCAAGCCATTTACCATCCATGGTAGCTACGACGACTGGGGGCCTAGTTCCTACTGATAATGAAAGGATACCGTTTGCTTCACTGCGAAGAACACAACAAAGAAAATCCAGGTGATGCAAACAAAGAGCTTTCTTACGAGAAGAGAAGAAACACCAGAAAGAGGCTGAGAACTTGCTCACTCTTATTCTTGAGGGACACATTTATGATCTGGGCATCAAAGAGACCTCCTCCAGCCAGCCTACTATAAATGAGGAGCTCGAGTTTGTTATAAAGCCAAAGATACTTCTAATATACCTAAAATATATAGTGTTTTCAGACACATTTTTATACTTATTTTTGAGATATTACGCTTTAATGGAAGGTATTTTTGTGTTTTTTTGCAGACAAATAAAAATGGAAAAAAATGCTTAAAGGAGTGAAAAAGGATCAAATTTAGAGAAAAAAGGTGAAAAATTCTGCAAAAGAGTTTTGGCGCCTAAGCACCAAATCCGACGCTTAAGCGCCGATTAAACAGAGAATGCTGCACCTAAGCACCAAGACCCCGCGCTTAAGCACCAGTGTCAGTTATTAGAAGAGTAAAATCGGTTTTCACAAATTTTGAAGTGGTTTTTGAGGCACCCATTAGCTTAATAGGTTGTTTTTACCACCATTAACTGTGACCACCATGAACAAAAATTATCATAAAAGGATGCGTCTCTTGAGAAAATACATCAAATTAAGACACATTTTGAAGAGATCCCAAGGCACCTCTTAGAAGAATATAAAAGATAGAAGAGAGGACTTAGAAAAGATTCTTGAAGATATTGGCAAGTTTTAAAAGTTTTTTTGTAGAGAGTTAGTTCAGAAAGATTTTCAGGAACAACTTTTTATTTTCTTAATCCTTTTTGTTATTTTGTTTTGAGTTATTGTAAAAGAGAAGAGATTCAAAGGAACTTCAAGAGTTTGGTGGAGGACTTGAGATTAGTTTTTATCTTTTTGTTTTAGCTAAAGTGACAAGTTAAAGCCCCAACCTTAGTTTATTGTTTTAGGTTATGGTACGAGAATTTAAGCCTCCAGGTGGAGGAAATCAAGGGAACTCTAGAGTGAGAGCTAGTATCTTCCTTGCCTAGTCTGTCTTCAGAACTATTCAAACTTTAAATTAGTCAATGTTCTTTATAGCATCTCTAGTAAATGTAAAGAATTGATTTAAATCCATGCACTTCTTTTAATTCCTAATTTGGCCAATCCAGACGTTGAAATTTGTTGTGAGAACATGTAAGAATTGGACTGGTGTTGTCTCCGTCAACAATTGGAAAGAATCACATGAGGCTGTATGAATGAGAATGTAGTTCATATGATTGAGTGCTATTTATGTCTTAATACTAGATGTTAGCCTTCAGGTGAGGGGATGAGGGGCCTCTAGAGTGAGAGCTAGAATCTCTCCTGGCTCACCAGTCTTTAGGATTCTTAAACTATGAATTAGCCAATGTTCTTTATATTACTTGACCGAGGGATAAATAATATAATTGCTCCTATTTGTCACAATCTCTCTCACTACTTGTTTTACTTTTACACATGTCACTAATTTCATTGCATGAGGAACGGTACTTTTAATATATTAAACCTCACTTTTTGATTTTCACTAAGTATTTTAGTTTAAGAGTAGAAATAATATTGCAGTGATAGTTGTAGGATATAATCAAAACTAAACCTTTATCGACCTTCCAAGCTATGGTGTGTTTTTCTAGACTAAAACTTCTCTTGAAAGCTGTTGTGATTAACATCGATCTCCATGGGATCAATATTTGGGGCTTAATCAGAAAGCTCTATATTATTTGATAAAGATACGTATACTTGTATAGAATTCCTACTACTTAAAGATATAATTGAAATATTACTTTACCAGGGATCAAGTTTTTAGCGCTGTTGCCGGGGATTAAAATCTTCAAGTAGTGGAAAAAAGGAAGTTTTTAGAAAGCAAAAATTTTTATTTTTATAAAATCTTATTTAAACTTTAAGTTTTATTATAGAAATATTAGTGTTATTTTTATAGAGCGTTAGCTATGGGGGCATTCGTGGAGTGTCCGGAATGCAATGTCTTACATCTACAACTCTACAGTACATTAGCTGAATATGCATCTACCGATTATGGATCTCAGACCCCTGATTACCTAATAGAGGTAGAGCCATATGTCCCAATGGATGCAGAACAGTATGTTCCGCGGGGTACAGAGCCAAATGTTCTGGAAGACACAAAATCATACATTCCGTTAGAGCCAGAGATAACACCAGCTTGGGTTCCTGCATGAGGGAATACCCATGACAACTGCCGACTCCCAGCATAGTGGAATATTATAAAATGAGCAAAGTAAACAAAAGAGACTTCGTGTTCTATGAAGAAGTACAGGGAAAATTCATCAACATACTAGAGGGATTAGAACTGTATACCAGAGTCTTCTCAAAAAATGACAAACAGAGTATTCTCTATTGCATTTTTGACTTAAGGGACAGAGGTCGAACAAGTTTACTTATGGAAAGGACTTTTTTTGAGCCGAGGAAATGGATGCGAGGAAAAGGGAGGATTACTATTCAGTGTGGCTGTTGCTACAACTTCACAAATGACAGACAGGGGAATCCACTTGGGATCCTCAAACACAATCAAGTAGATCCACTACCGCCAATGATAAAGTGGATGATCAAAAGAGTGGTCAGATGGAGTATTCTGCCTGCTACCTACATTCCAAATAGTTGTCTTATCAACATCTACGATGAGAGTGATTGCATTCCTCCACACATCGATAACCATGAATTTGTGAGGCCTTTTTGTACGGTCTCATTTATCAGTAAAAGTAACATCTTATTTGGGAAAGAAATTGACATCGTTAGCCCTGGTGAGTTTAGAGGCTCTGTGGAGATTCCCATACTAGTTGACTCAGTGCTTGTTCTTAAAGGTAACAGTGCAGATGTTGCCAAGCATTGCATTCCAAGAGTACAACACCGTAGGGTGTCCGTAACCTTCCAATGGATGGTCGACAGTAAAATGTCAATTGAATTTATCCAGATCTAGAGCTAGAGGAACTACTACCTTACAAGCTGTGAGAGGGTTGCACCTCTAATCACATGTGAAGGGAACTCTTGTCATGTAGCATGGCTTAGAAGGTCAGCTCGATCAACAGCTCGTCACAATAGAAATAGATAGATAGAGGATTCCTTTCCACTTTACTACATTACAACAATATGATATGTATCAGAGATGCTCAGCCTATAATGTGTACTTAGCATGAGATATTTTGGATGTACTTTGATGCATTTTGCATATTGTACTTTTTGAGGCGTTGGACTACACTTGATCTGTAACATTTTGTTAGAGCATATTAATGAAGTTTCTTTTAGAAATGAGCATTTCTTGTCAATTACCTTTTGTGCGATGGATGGAAGCCACGAACCACACGTTGGTTGAAAATTACAATGAACAAAGAATAAAATAACAAACAAAAATTTGTTTTAAAAAAAAATTAAACAAAAATAACCAATAAATAAACAACAAAATAACTCTCTTTAAAAAAAAATTAACAAACTAGAATCAATTTTTTAAATCATATTTTGAAAAAAAATTAATATGATAAAACCAACAAGAAAAGAAAATAAATCTGTTGAGTGGATTCTCTCGATTGTGGAGTCTCTTACTCTTTGCTCGCGCAACACAGCTGCCTTTGCCTGCACTAATTCTCTTTGCATCTCTGAGGAATTTCACATTCTGCGCAAAAAACTCGCAAATTTTCATAAATCCTCTTCAACATTGAAAATTAACAAACTAGAATCAATTTTTTAAATCATATTTTGAAAAAAAATTAATATGATAAAACCAACAAGAAAAGAAAATAAATCTGTTGAGTGGATTCTCTCGATTGTGGAGTCTCTTACTCTTTGCTCGCGCAACACAGCTGCCTTTGCCTGCACTAATTCTCTTTGCATCTCTGAGGAATTTCACATTCTGCGCAAAAAACTCGCAAATTTTCATAAATCCTCTTCAACATTGTCAACTTTTACATATGACACATGTATTTAAATTCAACACTACAAACTCTATAGAGTTATCATCTTTGAATCAGTCCCTAATTTCTGATTCACACCTTTTGACGTCGGTCCTTACCTTCCGACGCCCACTTTTGAGATTGATCACTAACTTTCAATTATTATTTTTGAATCAGTCCCTAATTTCTAATTCAAGCTTTTAAGGTCGGTCCTTACCTTCCGACGCTCACTTTTGAGACTGATCCTTACCTTTCAATTCTCATTTTAGAATCAGTCCCTAATTTCTGATTCACTCTTGCGAGGCCTTCCGATGCTCTCTTTGGAGATTGATCACTACCTTTCAATTCTCATTTTGGAATCAGTCCCTAATTTCTGATTCACTCTTTCGAGGTCGGTCCATACCTTCCGATGCTCTCTTTTGAGATTGATCCTTACCTTTTAATTCTCATTTTCCAAATCTCATTTTTGAATCAGCCCCTAATTTCTGATTCACTTTTTGAGGTCTATCCTTACCTTCCAATGCTCTCTTTTAAGATTGATCCTTACCTTTCAAATTCTCATTTTTGAATCAGTCCCTAATTTCTGATTCACTACTTTCGCGTTCGGTCCTTACCTTATGACGCTCTCTTTTTGAGATTGATCCTTACCTTTCAATTCTCATTTTTGAATCAGTCCTTAACCTCTGATTCACCTTGTGAGGTTGGTCCTTAAATTCTGACGCTATCCTTTGAGATTGATCTATACCTTTCAATTCTAATTTTAGAATCAGTCCTTAACCTTTGATTCACACGGTTGAGGTCAGTCCCAACATACCGACACTCTCTCTTGTGATTGATCCTTAAGTTTCAATCCTTATTCTGTAATCAGTCCCTAACTTTTGATTACTCTCTTTTCATGGTCGGTCCTTAACTTTCAACCCTCTTCTGAAATTAATACCTGAATTTCAAATCTCACCCCGGGGTCAGTACTTACAGTACTTACACTCTGATTCCCATCTTCCATAAATTCCTGAAATCCCACAACTCAAAATTCACTCTCCAATCCCCAACGAGAGTCCCTAATTCTTGACTTTGATCAAATATTCACCTACTATATTCCCCCGTGGAAGTAAATAGCACACACAATCCCACACTCCTTCTATGTCGCTTGACTTAGGAGTTTGTATTAGTTTTTTTGATCTTGTCGGTCAATGCCAATACGCACGGTGTACTTGTCCAGCACACCCCACCTAATGGGGGTCCATTTGTTGACCTCATTTTTGGTTGACCTCTAGATTTCCTCTTTCGTAGCCTAAGGTCTAGCCATAAGACTTCCTGTTGACTATTCCTTGAAAACTAGGAAAGGAACCCTCACCTTACTCAACTTGAAGTTCTATATATTTGTCCTAACCTCTAGCACTTAGTAGGTGGGGCCACTATGAGGGAGCTCAAGGAGAGTTCCTATAGGACTATTGGACCTTAGGTTATATTTTGGGTGTTGATCTAAAGTTAAGGCACTCACTACACTCAATCACAATCACTCACAAATACAAACCCAAACTGCTTGACTTTGGTCACTTAATCCTTTGGGAGACTCATGTAGATGGTCCCTTAAACCCTCTGGCCCTAAGCTAGAGTTTAGCTAAGACCAGTACATAGAGGACCCAAATGGGGTTTCCATTGGTCCATGGCTTATTTATGGTTATTGTGGTTGGCACCTCAATTCTACCAAAATGCCCAACTTAGCCTTTTGCACCTAAACTCCCCCAAATTACCTAGATACCCTTGGGACCCTAAATTTGGCCAAAATTCCCAAATTTACCCAAAATACCCAAATTTATTCAAAAATCTTTTCAAATCTTTTAAAAATACCCAAATTACCCAAAACTGCCAAAAAAAATACCAAATTACCCAAAATCACCAAAAATAACCAAATTACCTAAAACACCAAAAATTCCAAAAAAACCCAAAAATTTCCAAAATACTCCAAATATTCCCAATTTCACTTTTTTCAACTACCACATAACCCAATTTGGCCATTTTGATCATCTTTGTCGAAAACCCCCAAATTGCCTTTAAAGGCCCAATCTCCCCAAATCCACCTCAAATGTCCATCAAATTGGTCCTCATTTCCCCTAATTTTAATTATAAACTCAAATTGACCTTTCTTATGACCAATATAACCCAAATATAGGCTTAATTGGCCCATGCCTTGAGCCCAATTTTGATTTAGATCAAACACCCAATTTATAACCCAAATATAGGCTTAATTGGCCCATGCTTTGAGCCCAATTTTGATTTAGATCAAACACCCAATTTTGGCTCTATGACTTGGTTCCACGTAATTGAACCCCATGGCCTACTCCATTGGTCTCAATTTAGACCCTAAATTATTCATAACATTCCTAAACATCAAACTTGACCTTCAATTGGCGTTAGTGAAGCCTCAATTGCACTCAATTCTAAAAATCCCCAAATTTTGCCCCAAATAGGCTATGCTTCCAAATTTCACCAAATTGATTGCTTTAGCCACAAAAGTGGCACCAAATTCATGTTTAAAACTCTTCATGGCATTAATATTAACCATTCTCAATAATCAATTTGGACTAAGCCCAAGGCTAGCCCAATCTAAACTCAAGTCTAGCCCATCATGCCCAAAATGACCAAATCTCTAAAATCCTCCAAATTGACCCCTCAATTGAACTCAAAATTTTTTAAATACTTCACAAAATATGTTCATTAAAATCATCTACATAAAATGAATTATTCAATTTGGTCAATTGACATGGCTATCCTATTAGTCTAACCACCACAAAGCCACCAAATTAATGAATCCACAACCATTAGTTGGACCCTAGTGACCTAGCTAAACCACATAAAGCCACCAAAGCTAAGCCATGGACCAAAGGTCCCCTAAATCAAGGGATTTTGATTCCATATTTGCTTAAGCCTTAGATATTTTTGCCAAAACTAAACCTCAACTCATTTGATTGTTGTGACATATTCCCCTGGCTCACTTGACCAGGCTCACATGCCCACCAAGCCACCACCCCAGGCTGGGCCGGCCGGCCTAGTGGCCGGCAAACACCAAAAATATGAGCCATCTCCTCCAAATCAAACTGATTTCAAACCTTGAGTCCATCTCATCCAAATCAAATGTTAGAGCCTCTCTGCCCTTCACCTAAGCATCACTTTTCACCCCCTAATTGCCCATGACAGCCACCCTTAAGCCATTTTCATAAAAAGCTCCCCTCCATGGACATGGGAGGAGACTTGAAATTTTCTCAGAGAGAGCCCTCCAAATTGCTCATAGAGACTCTTTCAGACCTCCTGAGCTCAAGCCAACCACTTTCTCTCACTGATTCCCACTGTTGAAACTCAATTTTGAGCTCAAACTTCTGCCTAAAACCAGGACAGAGCTCAATACACCTCCACAGTCCACAAAACTCAAATTAAACTTACCTACACCTTCACCACAGTAAAAGAAGGAGAAGACCCATCAAATCCCCCTTCCACAGTGACCCTAGCATAGCTCTAGACGAACACTTGAAATCGAGCTTGGTCTAATTCATACCTTGACCTTTCACTATAGCAAGAGGCTCAATCCCTAGCCTCCTTGGACTCCAAAGAAGGTGTCGAGCACCTCTGATTGAAGCTTCCATTCTCAGAGCAAAGGTATTGAACTCCCTCTCTGCTTGATTGAGCCTATTTTGATTTATTTTGATTTTCCATTTGATTAGACTTAATTTCATTGCATCTTAACCATATAGATATATTCCTCTAGTCTAAAAGAGCATTTAAAAAAAATTAATTCAATTTGGTTGAGAAATAAGGGAGATATCAAGCCTTCAAGATAGCCGGTTCTCAGGCTAGGCTATCAGGGACGATGACGGAGCGCCGCTCGATCAAGCATGTATCGGATGATTAAGCCGGAAATTGCTCCCTTACATGAACTGCGGGCCTAGTCACCGCTAAGGCCGATGGCGGTGTCAAATAGCAGTGCTCTGCGTGGAGCTTCGGAGTTGCGTAGGATGACATGGCGCCACGCATTTAAGTAGATAAATAGGGAATTAAATAAGTCATAAAATGTCCTTAAACTTTGAAAATTCATATTTTCGTGTAGAAAAATTAGAAAAATAAAAATAAAAATACCCTCATGCTTAGTGAACAGAGGAGAACAATGTGAAAATAATTTGAAGTTTATTTGATGTATGTTTTATTTTAAATTAATTAAATGCTATTTTGAGTCTTTTGATTCTCCATGCATGTAGACATTTCAGCATGACTTAAAATTTTTGCATGTTATTGCCTCTGTCTTAGGGAACATCCCCTAATTTCACCAAAGTCAGAGGAGACCTCTAGAAAGGGATTCATATTTTTCAAGTTTATGTCTATTATTTGTATGAGACCTCTAGAAAGAGATTCATATTTTTCAAGTTTATGTCTATTATTTGTATAAATTGATCATAATAATTAACAAGTTACCTAGAAAATTCCAAGAAAATTTTGGAAGGTTTAATGTAACTAGTGAACCCTTCGGAAAATATTTCATGGGTTAATTCATTAAGAACACACCTAATTTCCACTAACCCTAAAATAAAAATAAAATTAATTTTGGGAAACACAAAATTTTAAATGACTTAATTTTTTATCTCCACTGTGATTTGAACTTTAGAGAACTCTCCAAAAAAATTTGAAAGCATTTAAAGCTCATTTGATAACTCAAAAATAATTTTCTATGTTAAATGTCATTTTTAACACTAAAATGATTTTTAACTATTAAAATATTGCTACAAAACTATAAAAATGAGTTTTTGGAGTTCTTTGTGGTCAGAGGGATTTTATAAAAATAAAATGGTAATAAAAATAAAAAACTTCATTTTTAGCATATTTTCAAATATTAAAATAATTAAAAAATGATAAAAATCACAAAAAATAATAAAAGTCATGGAAATGTTCTAAATTATTTTCTAAGCACTTAGGAACAATTGGAATATTTTTTATGATCTTCCAAGTGAAGATATTAAATTTTGAAGCTTAAAATAATTTTTAAAGGCTAAGAAATTGTTTTTCACTAAAATAATTCCAATAATTCAAAGAAAAAAATAGAAAAAAATGTTAAATTTGTTTCTCTATGTTCCTTTAAATTAGAGAAATTTAATAAAAATATAAAACTTAATTTTTCACATTTAAAATATTTTAAAATTGATAAACACTCCAGACTTAAAATAATTCTAACAATTAAAATGAAACTAAAAAAATTATGAAATTTGGTCCAAATGATTCTTTGGCTAAATCTACCTCCAGTAAAAAGATCAAGGGATTAGGCTTTGCCTTGGTGAAGTTATAGAATTTTCTTTGAAAAATCCTATTTTTGCATAAAAATGAATATGTAAATTGAATTAAATTTTGAAAAATCACATTTTCTTCACTGATGTCTTAATTTACCCATGAATGAGGTGGGATAAGTTCACTGATGTCTTAATTGACCCATGAATGAGGTGGGATAAAAATTCCAAAGTCATTTTAATTAAATTTGACAAATTATGAAGTGATAAAGACTTAAGGGCAAAACTATAATTTTGAAATTTAGCCTTAACTAACATTTAGGCTTAATTCAAGGTGGGAAAAGGGTAACCTCTGATTCTAACTAACTTATTTTGATGATTGAAATACAAGAGAATTAATTGGTGAAACCAATCTCACTTTTATTAATTAGAGGATAAAACTGCAATTTCCTAATTTATTAAGAATTTTGGAGGTCTAGTCAAATAAATGATCCAAGACTTAGGGGTATAGTTTTAGGTGTTAATAACTCACTAATTTAATACCTCTATTTGATGCTCAAATGACTTTCAAAATGAATCATCATCACTTGAAATTTTAATCACTTTCTAAGACGTCCACCAAAATCTTAAGGGCTTATTAGTGACCTAAACTGAATCAAAATTGGTTAAATAAGGATTAGAAAAAGTGGACATAGCTAAAAGTAAACACCTTTGGAACACTACAAGCCCAAATTAAAGTTGGTTGAGTGTCTTAATAACACTAACTTGCCACTTTAAGGATTTTCACCCACATAATCTTCAAGTTAAATCACAAATGATAATTACCCTACCCTTAAAGATAATTAAAACATCAATGTTCATTGAGCATTAAAGGAATTTATAGGAAGAGTTATTAAGCAGCTTAATAAGTTTAAATGAGCTCGAGACTTTCCACCAAGTCACTCGTCAGGTACGCTTTTACAGCTTACAGCATTTCATACTGTACTTTTGATGTTAACACAAACTTGCATGCTAAACAACGACGTCATCCTGCATGAAAACTAAAACTGCCAGGATAGCCACATAACCAAAACCTAAACCAAAAAAAAAAAATCAACCAAGATAAAAATCACCCTCACAACATTCAAAATATAAAACAACTCAAAATTTAATCACAAACATCACATAAAACAACAACTACAACTAAATTTAAATGTCTCTATCGAATGAACGGGAATCCCTCGGAGGAGGTAACCTACGGTTGCTAACGAGGCTTCCCCCGATCTAAATGAAAGTACGGAACTAATTAAGTTGAGTTTAGTAAATTCATTTGAACTAAGTGAATCCAATAGAAAATAGTGGTACCGGAACGAGGGAACTGTAGGATCCTAACCGCTGTCACTCTAATCAACTTTAACTTGCCCCACAAAATTTAAAGAACTTAAGCCATAGGGCCACCTAATTTAACATCATAACTTAAAATCCTAGAAAACTCAAACTCATCACGGCAATGAGCTTGGAGCTAGTATGGTGGGCGGCACAGCCATCTTCAAAAGCAAAACACGTCTACATCAGCTAAACCAACTTCCTTCCTTAGAATTAAACATAGAAGCCATAGGATTTTGAGGTTGTGTGTTTATGCAATAAAAATCCTCACCCTATCTTTAGGCCTTTGTACAACTCTGTTGTACAATATAAGTCCTAACTCATCTTAGGATTTTGAGGTTGTCGTTTGTCATGACCTAAACTCTCACATCTTCCAGACTATTTGTGCGATAGGTTCATACGAATGTAAGCCCTAAATTATTAAAATTAGCAGGATGAAACACCTAAATATTTCTTCATATAACTCAAGCCAAACCATATGATAGACTGGGAAGTCACCAAGGTTCTCCTCTGGATCCATGAGATCCCCTAGTTCTTCCTCCTTTAGATTCCAAAAACAAAATGCTCCAAATTTGAGCCAATCCCATTTCACAACTATTTATTTAATTTTGTTGAAAATCCTATCCTTTTGAAATCCTTGAAGATAATATTTCCTGATTTTTATCGAGAGTTTTCTTAAATGACTTCGGTCATTTAAGATGTAATTAACTATAGGGGCTTGCCCATATAGGAAGCACGTCCGAACCCAGCTTAATATAAACCCTATTTAATTCTTCATATTAAATAGGGAAAATTCTCAGCAAATAAAATGGTTTTGCAGACCTAACGGACGTCATACATTTCTCAGTTTATTTGATCGAGCCTCATCCTCAAGTCTTGTGTTTATCCTTCGGGAAAGATACAAGTTTTGAGGTACAACGCTCTTTCATTTAAACTATGAAAAATATGGGGTAAGTTTAATTTCATATTTTTCTAAACATTAAATTGTCCTTCCAAAGCGAGCGATAATATTTCAATTCCGGTGACCAACAGCTTCTTACGGGCAACTCCTCTAACCAAAATTAGTGTCGAAACTCTCTCACCCAGTCTCCTAACTCCATTAATTTATCAACCTATCTCATCTCTCAATATCTTTCTATTTAGACGCTTTCTCCTTATTTCTCTACCTCCCTCTCTTTTAATCTTTCTTTCACTTTATCTCTCACTAGATAGAGAAAAAGAAGTGGAGAAGGATACAGAGCTTGAGAGAGGTAGAGAGAAAAAGAGAAATGGAGGAAGATAGAGAGAGTGAGAAAAAAATGGGGAGGGAGAGAGAGATCCAGAGTGAGAGAGAGTGAGAATGAGAGTGAGAGATAGCAAGTGGGAAGAAGAGAGAGAGGTATGGGAAGAGAGGTAGGAAAATCCCTCATCTCCCTCTCACTCACTCTCTATATCAATTTATCTCTCATGTAAGAGAGCCAAAGGGAATGGAGATAGAGAGGGTGAGTAAGAAAGAGAGATAGTAGTGAAGTAGAGTTTAAAAGAGATAAAGAGAGGAAAATATATATAAAGAGTGAGAGAGATGTAGAGCTAGTAAGAGAGAATGAGAGATAACAATGTAGAGAGAGTGACAGAAGGAGATAGGGAGAGAACAAAGGGGAGGGAGAGAGATGTCAAGAGTGGGGGAGAGGAAGAGACTGAAAAAGAGAATGATAATAAAAATTATAGAGTGGGAGAGAGATGGAGGTCAAAAATATTGGGAGGGATGGAGGTTTTCTCTCTTTCAAGTAGACAGAGCGAGAGAGAGGTGAGAGAGAGAGATATGGGAAGGGAGATGTAGAGGAAGTGAGAAGATGGATAAGAGCTAGAAGGAGAAAAATATATCAAGAGTGAGAGAGATATTGATTAAGAGAGAAAGAAAGGGGGAGAAAAAGAGAGAGATAGAGAGCTAGGGTTAGGTGAGGGATAGAAATGGATAGAGAAAGAAAGAGGGAGGTAGATAGAGGCAAAATGTGAGAGGGAGAGAGGGAGCAAGAGTGAGAGAGTAAGAGAAGAGGGGAATGATATAGAATTAAAGTGAAAGAGATAAAGAGAGACTGAGAGAGAGAGAGAAGTGATGGAGGGAGAGAAAAAGGAAGCATGAGAGACAATGAGAATAAGAGATAGATAGGGAGGGTGTGAGAGAAATGTGTGAGAGAAAAAGAGAGAATGAGAGAGAGTGAAAGAGAAAGATGAGTAAGAAAGGGAGAGAGAAGGAGAGAGCATGAGAGATAATGAAAATGAGGAATATAGAGGGAGTAAGATAAAGGTGGAAAGATAGAATTATCAGAGAGGGGGGAGAAATAAAGAGAAAAGAGAGCAATGGTCTATCTTTGTTCTCTCTCCAATTCTCTCTCATTCTCTCTCTCTCTTCCCCTCTCCAGAGAGCATCTTTACTAATTGACTCCATCTTTCTTTCTTTCACTCATTCTCGATCATACTCATACCCTCGTTCCCACTCTATTCTCTATCTCTTCCTCACACCCTCTCTCTCACTCTCCCTCACTTTAGCTCACTAAACCTCTCATCTCTCTCCTTTGTTCTCTCACTCTATATTGCTTCATCTCTCTTCCTCTCACTTGCTTTCTCTCACTCTCCATCCCTCTCTCTCCCCTCTATCTTTCTCACTTCTCTTTTTCTCTATCTCTAGCTCTTTTTCTCTCTAACTACCTCTCTCTTTGTTTCTCTCACTCTCATCCCCTACCTCTCATTGTCTCTCAATATTTCTCTACTTTATCTCTCTTTTAGCATATTTTATCTCTCCCTCCTAGTATTTCACACTCACAATCACTCTCTCATTTGCTCTTTTTTATCTCTCATTCTCTCTCTCACTTCCTCTTTCCCCCTCGTGTTCTCTTATTTATTCTATTTTTCCCTTCCTCCCTCCCTCTAGTGTCCCTCTCTATAGCACTCATACTCTTCACTCTCTCTTATTTCTCTCAATCCACCCATCCCTTTCTCACCCTTTATCTCTCTCTCACTCTAATTTGAAAGGTGAGAGAGTGGAGGGGACAAGGCTTATCTCTTTCCTTCCCTCTCTATCACTAGTTTTATTGTCTCTCTATTTCACTATCTCTCTCTCTCACATTCCCTCACTCTATCTATCTCTCTCTGTCCCTTTCCTTCTCTATCTTTCCATCTAACTTTCTTCCTCGTACCTCTCTCTCCACCTCTTTGACACTCTCTATTATTACTCTCCTTCTTCTCTCTTTTACTCCTCTATCTATCTCACTCTCTTTGTTCTCTTCCACACACTCTTTCTAAATCTCTCACTCAGCCTCCTCTCTTCATTGATTTATCAACCTGTCTCCTCTCTATCTCTCCATATTTAGATGTTCTATCCTTCTTTCTCTCCCTCCTCTTTTTTCTCCCTTTCTTTTTATCTCTCACTACAGAGAGAAAAAAGTGAGGAGATGGATATAGACTATGAGAGAGGCACAGAGCAAGAAAGAAATGTGAGAAGATTGAAAGACTGAGGAAAATATGAGAAGGTAGTGTCGGCAATTTTTTTGGGGGGGTTTGTGGGGAGTTGGCTGATAGAAGCTGTCGGTCAAAGGAATTGAAATCCTGTCACCCGCTTAGGAAGGACATTGAAGTTTAGAAAAGTATGAAATCAAACTGACCCATATTTTTCATAGTTTAAATAAAGGAGCACTATACCTCAAACCCTATATCTATCCCGAAGGATGAACACAAGACTTGAGGATGAGGCTTGATCAAATAAACTAAGGAAAGTATGACGTCCATCTGGTCTGTGAAACCTTTGTATTTGCTGACAAGTTCCTCCATTTAATATAAAGAATTTAGTAGGGTTTATATTTAGCTGGGTTCGGACATGCTTCCTATAAGGGCAAGCCCCTATAGTTAATTACACCTTAAACGACCAAGGTCAACTAAGAAGACTCTCGATAAAAATCAAGAAATATTATCTTCAAGGA
>NW_018218770.1:131931-132435 GCF_001263595.1 Phalaenopsis equestris
TTAGCTGGGGAAGACAGGTTTTGCTGTTGAAGATGACCATGCTGCCCACCGTGCTAGCTCCAAGCTCCTTGCTGCAACGAGTTTGAGTTTTCTAGTTTGTCAAGTTATAATGTTAAATCAGGTGGCCCTATGGTTGAAGTTCATTAAATTTATGAGGGCATATTAAATTTGATTTGAGCGAGACTGGTTAGGATCCTATGGTTCCCTCGTTTTGGCACCACTATTTTCTATTGGATTCACTTAGTCTAAATGAACTTACTAAACTCAACTTAACGAGTTCCATAATTTCATTTGGACATTAGGAAGCCTCGTTAGCAACCGTAGGTTACATCCTCCGAGGGATTCCCGATCATCCAATAGAAATGTCTTAATTTAGTTGAAGTTGTAGTTTTGTGTGATGTTTGTGATTAAGTTTTGAGTTATTTTATATTTTGAATGTTGTGGGGGTGATTTTTATCTTGGTTGATTTTAATTTTAGTTTTGATTTTGGTTTTGGTTTTGGTT
>NW_018218770.1:133877-135235 GCF_001263595.1 Phalaenopsis equestris
GTTTAGCCGGCCGGCCACAGGGAGGTGGCTAGGAGCTCAGGGAACCCAGGGGAATATGCACACCAATTTAGTGGAATGATACCTAATTTTGGTAAGGATATCTTAAGAACATGCATTTTTGAAAATAATATCCCTTGATCTGGTGGACCTTTGGTCCATGGCTTGATTTAGTTGGTTTCATGGTGTTTGGACTGGCACTAAGTCCAACTAATGGCTGTGATGGAGTTAATTTGGTGGCCTTAGGGTGGTTAGGTCACATTTAGTGCAAGGGTCCAAGTGAGGGCAAATGACCAAAACTTGGGTTTGGGCTAAATTAGACATGTTAATTGGTCCAAATAATTGTTGCATTTGGTGTAGATGATCATAAGGAATAACTTTGGTGAAGGATGGAAGCGGTTTTGAGTCCAATTAGGGAGTCAATTTGAGGGAATTTTGAACTTTAATCAATTTGGTCATGTTGGGCTAGACTTAGGTCTAGCTTTGGTTAGCCTTGAGATAAGTCCAAATTGATTATTTTAAATGGTCAATAGGGACCTCATGAATGGTTTTAAACATGAATTGGATGCCAATTTGGAGGTTAAGGCAATTAATTTGGTGAAATTTGGGGATTTTAGCCAATTTGGGGCTAAATTTGGGAATTTTGGATTTAAGCCAAAATCAAATGGATTTGAAACTTCACCAAGGCCAATTAATGGTTGATTTTGATGTATAGGCATGTTATATAAAATGATGGACATTTGAGTCAGATTTGGGGAATTTAGGCCCTCAAAGGCAAATTTGGGGATATTTGTTAGAGATGGTGAAATTGTTCAAATTGGGTCATGTGCTAGTTGAGAGAAATGAAATTAGGAATATTTGGGATTTATTGATATTTTGGTCCCAAGAGGGGTATTTTGGTAATTTATGGGTGTTTAGGGGCAAAAGGCCAAGATGGGTATTTTAGTATAGTTGAGGTACCAACCATCACCAACAAGCCATGGACCAATGGAAACCCCATTTTGACATCTACAATCCAAGGACCAATGGAAACCCCATTTTTGGTCCTCTACATAGTGGTCTTAGCCAAACCATAGCCCTAAGGTTGGTAGGTTTAGGGGACCATCTACACGAGTATCCCGAAAAGATCAAGGGACCAAGGCTAGAAATTTGAGTTTAGGGTTGTAAGTGATTGTGAGTGCAAATAATTGTAGTAAGTGTCTTAGCTCTAGATCAACACCCAGGGTTAACCCTAAGGTCCAACAGTCCTAAAGGTGACTCATCTTAAGTTTCCCCCATAGTGACCCCACCTACTAAGTATTTAGAGGTTGAGACCAACATGTGGAACTTCAAGTTGAGTAGAGAAGAGTTTGGAATTTCTA
>NW_018218770.1:135245-137688 GCF_001263595.1 Phalaenopsis equestris
GGCTACTAAAGAGGAAAAACTAAACCTCAACCAAAAGTGAGGTCAACAAATGGACCCCCAATAGGGGTGGTGTGCTGGGCAAGCACACCACGCATATTGGCGTTGACCGACGAGATAAAAAAAAACCAATACAAACTTCTAGGCTAACAGACCCAGAAGTACGCGTAGAGTTGTGTGTGTCATTTATTTCTACTAGGGAATTAGCAGATGAGTGTTTGATCAAGTAAAGAAGTAGGGACTCTTGCTGGGGATTGGAGAGTGGACTTTGAGTTATAAAATTTCAAGGATCTCTAAAGGATGGGAGTCAGTATGTATGTTCTGACCCCGAGGTGGGAATTCAAATTTAGATATCAATTCAAAAAGAGAGAGAGAGAATCAGAATGTAAGGACCGACCTCGAATGTAATGAATCAGAAATTTAGGACTGAGAATTGAAATGTATGTCAATTCTCAAAAGAGAGTGTCGGAATGTAAGGACCGACCTCGAATGTAATGAATTAGAAATGTAGGACTGAGAATTAAAATAGATGTCAATTCTCAAAAGGGAGTTTTGGAATGTAAGGACCGACCTCAAATGTAATGAATCAGAAATATAAAAATGTGAATTGAAATGTATATCAATTATCAAAAGAGAGTGTCAGAATGTAAGGACCGACCTCGAATGTAATGATTCAGAAATGTAGGACTAATTCGTAAATGAGAATTGAAATGTAGGTCAATTCTCAAAGGAGGGTTTCGGAATGTAATGAATCAGAAATGTGAAAATGAGAATTGAAATGTATGTCAATTCTCAAAAGAAAGTGTCGTAATGTAAGGACCGACCTCGAATGTAATGAATCAGAAATGTGAAAATGAGAATTGAAATGTATATCAATTCTAAAAAGAGAGTGTCGGAATGTAAGGACCGAACTCAAATAAAATGAATCAAAAATGAAGGATTGAATCAGAAATGAGAATTGAAACATAGGTCAATTCTCAAAAGAGAGAGTCGAAATTTTGGTATCAACCTCGAAATGTGAGAATCGGGATTTAGGTACTGATTCAAAGATGTAAGAATTGAAATTTAGATATCAATTCGAAGATATGAGAATTAAAATGTGGGTATCAATTCAAAGATTTGAGAATTGAAATGTGGGTATCAATTCAAAGATCTGAGAATTGAAATGTTAGTATCAATTTGAAGATGTGAGAATTGAAATGTGGGTATCAATTTGAAGATGTGAGAATTGAAATGTAAGTATCAATTTGAAGATGTGAGAATCAAAATGTAGGTTTCAATTCGAAGATGCAAGGGTTGAAATTTAGGTATCGACCTCAAAATGTGAGAATCAGGATTTAGGAACTGATTTGAAGATGTAAGAATTGAAATTTAGGTATCAATTTGAAGATGTGAGAATCAAAATATGGGTATCAATTCGAAGATGTGAGAATTGAAATGTGGGTATCAATTCAAAGATGTGAGAATTGAAATGTAAGTATCAATTCAAAGATGTGAGAATCAAAATGTAGGTATCAATTCGAAGATGAAAGGGTCCAAATTTAGGTATCGACTTCAAAATGTGAGAATCATGATTTAGGTAGTGATTTGAAGATGTAAGAATTGAAGTTTAGGTATCAATTCAAAGATGTGAGAATTGAAATGTGGGTATCAATTTAATGATGTGAGAATTGAAATGTGGGTATCAATTCAAAGATGTGAGAATTGAAATGTAAGTATCAATTTAAAGATGAGAGAATTGAAATGTAGGTATCAATTCTAAGGAGAGAGTCAAAATTTAGGTATCGACCTCGAAATGTGAGAATTGAAATGTGGGTATCAATTCAAAGATGTGAGAATTGAAATGTAAGCATCAATTCCAAGGAGGGAGTCAAAATTTAGGTATCGACCTCGAAATGTAAGAATTGAAATGTAAGTACCAATTCAAAGATGTGATAGTCAGGATTTAAGTACTGACCTCGAAAGATAAGAATCAGAATTTAAATATTGATTCAAAGATGTAAGAATTTAAATTTATAAAGAGCTTGCGGTGTTGAATTTGCAAAAGTGTATCATGTGAAAAGGTTGATTTTGTAGAAGACAAGTAGGAAATTCCATTCGTCGTTATCTACTCTTTGTGAGTTTTGTGCAAAATGTGAAATTCTGCGGGGATGTGCAGAGAGTTAATGTAGATAACGACGGTTGTGCTCGCGCACAAAGAGTAGGAAATTCCGAAAACAGAAGAATCCACTCAACAGGTCTGTTTTATTTTCTTATTGTTTTTATCACATATAATTTTTTTTAAATATGTTTTTAAAGTTTTAATTTTAATTCGTTGATTTTCAAAAGAAAATTATTTTGTTATTTACTCATTTGTGATTATTTTTCATTTATGTTTTATTTATTGTTGAAGATTTGTTGTTTCATTCTTTGTTCATTGAAATTCTGAACCATCGCATGGTTCACG
>NW_018218770.1:139086-142007 GCF_001263595.1 Phalaenopsis equestris
TCTCAAATCTGGGTCGTAAATATGTCCCTCAGGAATGGGGGTAAGAAAACTGCTCACGTCTCTCTGACGTTTGCGTTTCTGTCGCAGAAAGGCTCTCTATTTTATTTGGCTGACATTTTTGCGCTGCGTCCTGCGGAGTGGAGTATTCCGTAATCATTCATTACGGGTGGCTATCATGTCCCTTGCTGGGGTAGCTATCATGGAGGGCAGACAGCTGGGCCCCTACATCGGATCTTGTTCCTCTATCCTATTTTTACATTTGCATGATGCATTGTCCTGAGTGGTTACCCTCGATAGTAAAGGCAGTCCTTCCTTTTCTTTACTACTGACTACTTCCATTAGAGGACCCTCGTATTCTATATCAACCTTGTTGAAATCCACGTTGAAATCTATGACACCTCCTTGCGGTGCCATCTCTTCATTTAATGCGAGGGTCTAGCCGTCCTGGAAGGTATAGATCAGCCTCTGTCCTGACATTTTTTGCAGACGACGAAAAAAAACGTCAGTGGGCTGAAGCTTGGCATGAACAAGAATAATATAATGTATTTATTAAAGTAAATTTTTGTTTGTTTTGGTGAAGAGGATTATTCATTTTATGTGTGAGTTTTGTTTAGTTTAGTAGGGTATTTAAATTCAAAAGTAGAAAAGAGAACGTGTGAAGTTCAAAAATTTTCTCAAAATTTTCATTATAATGAAGTTAATTACTAAATTTGGACCCAGTCATAGACCTTTGGCCACATAGACAGCCCTAAAATAATCAAAGTTTCAAAGTTTCAAAGAAAGCAATGGCATTGAGTAGCATCAGGTTGCGTAATAGGTTTCAGGTATCGTCAATTTATCGCTAACATGGGTCTTTCACCCCGGAAGTCCACTAACTGGTAGGCTTCTCCTGTATAGACCTTCTCAATGACAAATGGTCCCTCCCAAGTTGGCTTAAATTTTCCACCTATTTTACGGCGTGCAAGAATAGGTCTTTTGAGCACAAGCACAAGGTCACCAACTTTAAATGTCCTTGGGCGGACCAATTTGTCATGGGCCTGTACCATCTTTGCCTGGTAGAGCTCCAAATGTTGTTGTGCTTCTAGTCGTTTTCCCTCAAGACTCTCCAGTTCTTCAAGTATGAGTTTTGCCCTTTCTTCCGTCGTGAGTTGGTTAGCAATTGCGACTCTGAGAAATGTTGTCTGAATTTCTAGCGGTAGCACGGCCTCAGCTCCGTACACAAGCATATAGGGCGTACACCGCGAGGGAGTCCTGAAAGTCGTCTGGTAGGCCCATATGGCTTCTAATAGTTTGTTGAGCCAATCCCTTTTGTTTTCATCCAGTGTTTTCTTCAAATTCTATAACATTATTTTGTTGAAAGCTTCAGCCAGACCATTTGATCTGGGATAGTAAATTGTAGAGTATTTCCAATCTATCCCATGTCTTCTGATAAAATTATTGATCTTTGTACTCTTAAAAGCTATCCCATTATCAGAGAATATTCTTTGAGGTACTCCAAAATGGTAAATGATTTGGCTTTCAAAAAATTGAAGGATGTGTTGTTCCGTAACCTCACGTAACAGTACTGCCTCTGCCCATTTGGAGAAGTAATCTGTAGTGGCAAGTAAAAACATTTGTCCCTTGTAAGATGGAGGGTCTATTGAACCTATTATGTCCATGCCCCAACACTCGAATGGCCACGAGGCAACAGTTTGGTGTAGCACATTCGGAGACATCTTCTGGTTGTATCCATGTAGTCAGACATCATTGCTGGCAAATAATATCTAAGCCTTTTAATTTTCAGTTTCATCTTCGGCCCTGACTGGTGAGCATCACACAATCCGGCGTGTACTTCTTTGACAATGTTATGTGCCTCCACTCTGCTCAAACATTGTAGCCACATTTGGTTGAACGATCTCCTATATAGGACATCATCTACTAGAGTGTAAGATATAGCCCTTTTTGTAATGTGATGTGCCTCAGACTTATCCTCTGACATCTTTCTAGTATGAAAATATTCTATTAATGGCTTGTGTAATTCTTCGTTGATATCCACAACCGCAATTATCATTTCTTCTTCTTTCCCGAGCTTGTGTAGAATTTTGAGGTCGATTCGAGACAAAAGCTCGTTTTCCTTGCACCGTGACTTTAATGGAATCCTTCGGGGGACACGCCATTTCCTTAGCGAGTTTTGCTAAAGCGTCGGCGTTGACATGGGAATTATTTTCTCGAGAAATCTAGTAGAAATTTACCTCAGGAATCTGCTATAGGAGCTTCATCGTGTACCGATGGTACTCTGCTAATCTTGGTTTCAAAATTCTGTATTGTCTGGTGACCTGCTGGACGACAAGTTGAGAGTCACCGTAGATGGCAATGTTTGTTATATCCATTGAGATTGCCAATTCCAATCCGGTGATTAAAGCTTCATATTTCACTTCATTATTGGTGCACGGCTCTATCAGGTGGTATGAGAACCTCAACATATTCTTATCTGGCATAATAAAGATCAAATCGATCCCTGCTTTGCCTGGTACAACTGTGTCTGCTCCTTTGTCTTTCCTGGCTGATGAAGGACCATCAAATTACATTTCCCAGCGCTGCACACTAGAAAATTCCAATTGTAGTATTTGCTCATCTGGTAACTTGTCGTTGAGACAGGACCCAGCTGGCAGTGGGTGTGCAGCGAGGAAATCTGCTAGTATCTGTCTCTTGATAGCACGAAGGGGAACAAAAGTTATATCAAATTGCAATAAGAAAATTGACCATCTTGCTAAACGTCCGGAGAGTGTTGGTCGGGTCATTAGATGTTGCAATGGATTAACTTTCAAAATTATGGTAATCTTATGAGAAAGCATGTAATGTCTAAGCTTTTGAGCGGCAAAAATTAATGCTAGAAAATGCTTCTCAATAGCTGGATACCTTACCTCCGTCGGTAATAGACG
>NW_018218770.1:142018-148846 GCF_001263595.1 Phalaenopsis equestris
AAGTAGTAGAGCGCATTTTCTTTACCCTCCTCATTGACTTGGGCTAAGAGGGCTTCAAGAGAGTCATCTAAGGCCGCGGTATAAAGTATTAAAGGTTTCCCTTGGATAGGGTTGCTAAAACAGGAGGTGTCATTAAATATTGTTTGACGTCCTCAAAGGCCCACTGGCATTTCTCTTCCTAAAAAAAATTGGCATCCTTTTTAATTAATGCCGAGAAAGGCCGACACCAACCTGAGAGGTTAGAAATAAAGCGTCTAAAATATGCGAACTTCCCTTGGAAGGAACATAGATGTTTCAAGATTTTAGAGGGAGGCATTTCTAAGATAGCTTTAATCTTATCCGGGTCAATCTCGATTCCCCGATGACGAACAACGAATCCTAGAAATTTCCTGGAGGTAACGCCAAATGCACACTTTAAGGGATTCATTTTAAGGTCATACCATCGTAACCGTTCAAACACAATCCTCAAATCATAAAAATGGTCCGTTTTCTGTTTACTTCTGATGACCAAATCATCCACGTAGAATTCTACTTGATTGTGAATGAGGTCGTCAAAAATCTTCGTCATTGCAGGCTGATATGTTGCTTCGGCGTTCTTTAGGCCAAACGACATCACTGTGTAGTAGAAAATTCCAATCGGTGTTTTGAAAGCTGTAAGTACTACATCCTCGGGAGCCATCTTGATTTGGTTGTAATCTATCCATTTTTCTTCTTGACAGGTACGATGTTGGCTAACGACGAGGGGTATTACTCCTCTTTAACAAAGTTGGCATCCACTAATATCTTCACCTCGGCGATGACTTGTTGTTCTATCTCGAGGCGCATTCTCCTGAGAGCTTATTTTACCGGGTTTATTTTCTTGTCCACCCCAAGTTTATGAACTGCAACCTCTGCGAATAGTCCTAGCATTTCATCGTATCTCCATGCGAAGCAATCTTTGAATTCTATTAATAGTTTGATCAATTTTGCAGATTCTTCGTCATTAAGTAGAGAACTTATAAATGTAGGCCGGGTCGTTCTTAAGTCCCGAGGTTAATCTCTTTCAATTCATCAATGGTAGATTTAACTTCTTCCTCAAATTCCGGCGGAGCATCTTCTATTGGTTGATCAGTAGATTCATCCTCTACATCAAGGCAATCCTCTTCTGACTCACTAGTAATAACCATGCAAAATTCAATATTATCGACTGGTCTAACTGTACCAAATCCGAGACCTTCTTTTGAATTGAGAGTTCAACTTTTAGCATTCCATAGTTTTTCAAAAAGTTGAAATTTATCTTTTGGCATTTATTTTGGTAAGTGTCCCTGTTGAATTAACTTTTGAACACAAGGCGAGAAGTAACCAAAAGGTAATTTCATTAATTCATTAGAATCAACATCCAAATTTACATGTTTTTCAAGCTCAGTAGAGGTAGGAGCACGGTAAAATTTTATCGGCTTTGAACGAACACTACGGACTTCCTTGACCTCTAAACTCGTGACCTTTTGTGGGAGAATCGGAGTAAGGATCTTAGTATTAATATAGTGGTTTATCTGATCATACATTGTTTCATATTCATTTTTCTCTGTATCTTCTAGAGATATCTCGTACTGAGGGTTTTTTTGTCTTTTCATCATTATTTCATGTTCAGAACTGTCTTCATCACGAATGTTGATGGTTGGCCTAGTCCGTTCAACAATTAAATTGATCTTTCCTCGTCCGCGTCCCCGGCCTCGACCTTGGGTGATTGAACAAGAAGAACCTCCACCAACTTATTGTAAGGGAGTGGTAGAAGGTTGTTGAAGCGGAGTTGTATCGCCTCCTTTTTGTGATTCTTCTGAATTTTCATCTTTGTTTGTCAGAATCTCACGCGAGATGACAGTCTTCTTTGGAGGCTCGTAGCAGGCAGCATCTTCGTGGATACCGACTTCGTGCACTGAAAATGGTTGTAGGTCTCCCTTGATGCAATTTTCTTGACCATCTTTGTGATATTTGATGCACTGGTGTAGAGATGATGGAACCATATTGTGCTCATGAATCCATAATCGACCCAGTAGAGCGTTAAAAGAAGTCTCGGCATTGATGATATGAAATTTAACGGTTGTTACGAGTTCTCCAACCTTCAAAAGTAATGTAATTGATCCAAGGGCCCTTTCTCCCTTTTGGTTGAATCCTCTTAACATCATTTTATCGGCCGTGAGCTTTTGAGCTTCGATATCCAAATAGGCCAATGTCTGTAAGCTCATCATGTTAAGAGATGCTTAAGGATCCACTAAAACTCTAGATAACAGAAATCTGCCAATGTTGACAGAGATGTAGAGCAGACGGTTGTGGTCGGCGGTACCGAGCAGCATGTCTTCGTCTGTGAAGGTTACCCCTGACTGTTCTCTCAACGAGCAAAATTCACCTCAGGTCATTTAAGGTTTTTTTAGCCAATAGAGCTAAGCAAATTTCTGGGTCAAGAGAAGCTGTAACCAGAGACTCTCTCATCTCATTTGACAGGATCAGAGCATCGTAGATGCTTAGTCGGGCCAACAACTTCCTAAGATGAGCTAGCACGTTGTAGTCTACCTTCTATGATCCTTCAATTTTATCTGGATCATGTGGTTCTTCCACTGGTGGAGGTGGGGGGATCTCTTCTCCAGTCATTATTTTTTTCTTTGTCTGTTGGAGCTATTATTGGTGGTAACACTTTTCCACTCCTTAAGTTAACTTCCATTATTTCTTCTTCTTAAGATATCATTGTAAAATCTTTTGATGTCTTTTCCTCTCCGTCGGAAAGATATAAGTTGATGGAAAGCGGTTTAACATGATGCTCGAGAACTGGCTCCTTGTTATCGGTGCTGTCGTAAGCGGTAATATTGATGTCTTCTTTGGACTTGACAACGAGTTCATCAGATTAGAGTACAAGTACAATTTGAGGATCATTAATTTGAGGATCATTTTGGGAATCGAGATCGGCTAGTTACGTTATCACTAGAAATAGTCAAACATAGCCAAAATCACAATCATTATATTGATAAGGCCCCGGAGGGATAAAAAGATAACCATACAAAGTCAAGGGTTCGAGAATTTTCTTCCCCAAATTCGAGACAACCAATCTAGTAGAGGCAACCCCTATCCTACCCCCCGGTGCTATCAATCTTGGCAGTGACGCTTTTCTTTCACTTGTTCTTTATCCTTGATGATGACGGATCTTCTAGTAAAACGTTCATCTCGGGTTTGGTATGTTGCGGACTCTGAATCGAGGCTTGTTTTGATGCAGACTATATCTTGTTCAGTATCTTCTTGGATGATCTGTTCCATACCTCATTCCATTCTTCTTCAGTATTTGTTGAAGCTTGCTTCGATGAGCCATGTAATTGATTAAGGACCCTCTTGAGTTCATCCCAAGTTGTACTCCATCCATCTACTCCTGCAAACAGATCAATTGCAAACAGATCAATTGGATCAATTGGAGTGATTGGCTCGGCCGAAATCATGTTTATGGAATCCTTTTGAGGTTCTCTCAAATACTCATTCGGGAATGTTATATTCTCTTCCTTGAGGTTCTTCTTGAGTCAGTCTTTAAAGATGAAGCATTTTTCTATAGTGTGCCCAAGCAACCGATGGTAGGGCAATAATTTGGTTCATTCTTCTTATCCACCTCTTCGGGTTTCTTTGGATCAGGTAGTTTGAATTCTGGTTTCTTCATCAGGCTTTTGAATATTTTAGGTACAGCTTCATCCTTAAAAGAATACACAACTTTATGTTGCTCTAACAGGGATATTCCTTTACCCATTGTTCGAGGAGATCCCTCTTGAGGCGGCCATTGGTTGGATTGACTGCTCTGTTTCTGAAAGTGCTATGACGAAGACTGACAATATTCTTCTACATATATCTTTATCGGATGCTTTTCTTTATTGACAGTCGTGACTACTCCTGATTTCATTTTGAACACTTTGGTCACCTTAGCCTTTTCATGTGGCTCTATGTGCATGATTTCCTCTTCAAAACTGTTGTCTTTACTGAGTAGCTTCTTGAAGGATTTGATGGTGAGTCCCTTGAGAATGAAAGCTACTGGCCCATGAATGCTCTTGAGTAGCATTTCAATCGCACAATGTTCCTGTAGCTGAGGTTCACATTTCATGCTAAGGTTTTTCCACTTCAAAAAGTTTCACTGGGCTTTTGCTTCTCCATCATGAGATCTCCAATAGACACATGATGTTTTTCTCCTACAAATCTTTTCACGAATAACTGTTCCAACTCAAAAAATGTTTTACCTAAACAGTGTGTAACATTCGAAAGAGATTCCTGACAAGCTAATGACGAATTCCTGGCAGAGTAGAGCTTCATTATTCCTCGTGTTGCCACAACTAGCTCTGAAATGTGCTATGTGTTGTCTGGGATTTTCAGTCCCCTCGAATATCTTAAAGTTTGGGGTCACAAAACCCTTGAGGAAAGGTACAGAATCAAACTTTTCTTGGTAAGGTCTACCCTTCAAAATTGATGCACCGCCCTTAGATTCAGCTAAGGAATCCCGCACTTGTTCAAACATTTGCTTGAATTCCTTTTCTGGCATGGCACCTGACGGAGAATCTTTCTTGGGTTGTTCATCTTTATCTTCTGAAGTAGCCTCTCTTCTTTCAGCTGTGATGTGTATGATTTATGGCTTATTAATCTCTGGAGAAGCAAGAAGCCAGTCTTAGTGCTTGTGATTGCCCCAGAATGGTGGCCATTGCGGTCATAACTGCAGTCATTTCATCTATTCTTTTCTCCAGTAGATTGATTTGCTCATCCCTTAGGAGGATAACCTTACGCAGCTCATCTACGGTGTTCTCTTCTGTTCTCTTCGATGTGAGGTTGCGATGTGAGGTTGAGCCTCGCACGCAGATGTGGTAGCTCTGATTTCGATTACATGGACATCCATGAAATTCTCCTCCGAGTAATCATTATAATCAAAATCTTCATTGTCACTATCGACGGAAACTCCGTGCTCCCGAGCAAACTCAGAAATATTGATCCTGAGTTTCTCAACTTTCTCTTCAATTGCTGATTCCTTGATTGCTTTAAGATCTGGAGGACCTTGGTGGATATCCTCTACTTGTTCCTCCATCTTGCTGGCTATTGTCACAACGATGTCAGATATTTCAGGCACTAGTTTTACTTCCTGTCTTGCAGACTCACTGAACTGTATCAGTGCAGCGACCTTGAGTACCCATACCCTCTTCTTCTTTGACGATGCTGTCTCAGGATGTAGAGACTTCAGTATGTCAAGGGAAGGTATGCTCTCTGTGGTGTAGACCGACTATAATGTCAGGTAATTGCTTTGTCTTTATCTCTGGGATTGTAGGAATGACGGGTAAGATTTTTGGACCCAGTCTCGACTTAATCGGTCGATGACCTGTGGTCCTGGTGGCAGTTGATCAGTAGTAATCACTGTGGTATTAACTCTGTTCCCTAAGCAGAGCCAAATGGGAATGCGAGTAGGCGGGGCTCAGTAGGCGGTGCTCCAATTGTCTTATGGGATTGTCTGGCGGACTTGATGCCTTTCTGAATTTCCTTCTTCATGCAAGGGGAAATTGCATCTCCTACTTGTTTAAGTAACTCGCTAACCGAACATCCTTCTTTGGTAGCAAGCCTTCTAAAAACTACACTGACTCGAGTGATAGGAGTGAACTTCTTTCTCTCCTCACTCTATCCATGAAGTGATGATAATGCGGCAGCGATCCTCCGGATACTCTCATATCCCTCGATATCTGTCAGAGGATGGAATCTACTCTCTTGCAGGAGTGGATAAATTTTCAGTAGCACTTCTTCAACTTGATGAGGCTGCTCCTTAACGGGTGTCTTTTCAGGAGCCTGGGCATTGATAGCCTTCCGAACTCTTCTATTGTGGTTCCTCCTTTAAGTTCGGGTCAGTGGTACAGTCCTTGAACTTAATCCGATTTCAAACACGGGTAGTGGGACAGTTAATCCTTCAGTCGGCTCTTCAATTATCATCATTTCTTTCCCCTTTGTAGAAGCGGGGATAACAAGTTTGACAGGTGTCGCGATGGCAATAGCTTTAGCCTTCTTGCAGGCAGGGAAGTCTTGAAGGCAGTCCATGTTAAATTCTGCAGGTGGTTCTTGCATTTCCAGAGCAGCAATCTTTATTACCACAAATGGGGCTTTTCCGAGGATAACCTTGAGATCTTCAAATCCAGCTCCAAACTTGATGGTGGGAGCGACGTTACGGGTGCTAAGGTCCGTTAGCAGGTTGCAGGAAAAGGTCAGCGTTGGGTAAGCCATTGCAGTAGGCTTTAAAACAAAAAGTTTTAGGGTTATCTATATGGCCAAAAATCTCGTAATCTTTAGTGCAAGCACTAAAAATAGAGGTTGATCTATAAACCATGCGGGTCTTAACTTATGGGTATTTTAAATATTGTTTAAATTTTAATTAATGTAATAAAATCTTAAAGTGCACGCAACACAACACGATTTGGTTTAATTTGCGAAATAATAAATCAAATTTGGAAGGGAGATGTGAAAAATTTTGTGCGGGACCCAATTAGTGGTAGAAAATGCCCAAGTGGAATTAGTCCACCGACATACCTATTGGGTATCCGACCCCATATAAAAATTTAAAGAGTCCTTAATGGTCTTCTGAACCCTTCTGTTCAAAGATGGTTGAACAGCTAGTCCTAAAGTCCAAGGAGTTGACCATACCTTCCCAAGACAGAAATGGGTAAAGTATGTCAACGAAAGAAGGGTAATTTGTATCAATAGAGGCATGGACACATTACCGATGTGTGGTGATAAGATTTCCTGATTTGTATGGAGAGAAAAGCTTGTCCCCAGCGGAGTCGCCAGAAGCTGTTGGGGGTATTT